>NC_136009.1:24416958-24716958 GCF_048128805.1 Centroberyx gerrardi
GCACACGCGAGTCGCGGGGCGGCTCCAGACATCGTTAGGGCGCCCCTCGTGGGCTAATTGACTAATTAAGGTCGCTCCACGTGTTCTTAACTGTAATGGCCGCCTGAATGGGCTGTCGGCGCGGCCCTGCGACCATCTGGTGACCCACTTGACATGCGAGATAAAATAAAAGGGCAGGGCATCATCGTTTATGTGTTTGCATGCACTCAAACGCAGATGTGCACAGACGCACAAGTGGCTGAAATGTAGAGGGGTTCTCAGATATTCATGAACCCCAAACACACACACATTATGGCCACAGACCCCGTTTGATCAGATTTTGTCCCAGGGAAACATATGGGGAAAATATTATAGTTGATTTAGTACTGAATTGTACACTACACTGTAAACTGGGGAGATAATAGCGGTGAGAGTGAAACCCATTATTAGAATAGCCATTCTTATTCATTCTCTAATTGGATCATTTGAATTAAATTATAGTGAAATTAAATATTTCTCATTTTGCTGGAGACCTCCTGGGACCATCAAGGACCCCTGGGGCTCCCCGGACCCCACTGGTTTTTTAAAATGTGAGCACACTGTGACATAGCAGCACGCATCTAAACACACTCTATGAATAGATACAAAGCAAATGATCAGTGATGTTGTGGTAAATAAAGAGGTGCGTAAACTATGACGTCCACTCAGTGATAATCATAAGGCAAAGCACCATGAATATAAACAAAGATCAATTATACCTTCAGAAAAGCACCGATTTGTTTTATTTTTCCTTACTTACCATACTAGTACACTTAGTATAATGTACTAGGGTTCAACCAATGTGGGTTTTTGAGAGCCAGTATTTTTAGATAGCCTGATATTTTGTGCCAATCTTCAATGTCTATAAATGTGACCATTTTCATGCCAAAAAATTACAAGTATTCAGTGTTTTATCAGAATTTTCTTCTTGTCAGGGGGGAAAAGCCTCTAAAACAGCCTTTAGTCCATCATGGGACACTAAAACTCTCCACTGAAACCCAGATTAATGAAATTCGTTTCAGTCTGTCAGCAGCTCTTTAAGGCCGGCTGACCCACCACACTTAATGGTAGGAAAAGTCTAAGACACATTACTGCCTTTAAATGAAGAATTAATTTACAAAAATGTACAAAGACTGTTTTTGTAGCTGTGGTCAGGGAGGAACCTCCATCATATCAGCAGTGGACGACATGACTGGTCAATATCCGATATTTAATAGCAGGCCAATATCAGCCTGGTATATCAGTCTATCCCTAATGTATACTTTACACTTATATCATAATGATATATGTAAGCCTTTAAAAGGATGGATAAATGAAAATGAACAGGTGGGTTTACCCTCCTCTACATCCCAAAGTGCAGACTCATGACGGATGTAAACGCTGCTGATGCTGTGTATCTGTACCATATCATCGGTGTCGGGTGAAAAATATCTCTCAAATATCTCTCAAAAATCTCTCAAATGTCAGCTTTTCAGGAACTGCCTTGTTCGGGAGCTTGTTGTCAGACTGAACACGATGCATTTTTGAGTTTATCCAGTGTGTTTGGTGTTTTTTTTTGAAAGGGTTTCGTAAACACAAGGGCTCATAGAACTTTTTCTTTCCTCCAACTGGGGTTAAAACATGAAAATCACCAAAACTGCAGTTACGAGGTTTTCCCATGACAACATACAGTGCATACAGTGTAAACATACAGTATGCCGGCTTGCACACACACACACACACACACACACAAACTATAAATAGTCGTCTAGGCTAAGCTAGCACATTACCATGATATACATTCTGCTCTCCATTCACACGGCGGTCAGGAGGCTGAGTCTTATTTAACGTCAGGAGCCACATTTGCTTGGAGAGAAGCCCGACAAGCTCGGCTCACAGAGAAAAGGGCTGAAGTCATCTTTCTTTCTCGCCGTCTCCTTCTGTCTCTGCGCCCTCTGTCTTCCTCTCTTCCCCGCTGTATCTCTCTATCTCCCTCTCGCTGTGATCGCTGCACCCCCCCCCTCCTCTCTCTCTCTCTCTCTCCCTCTTTCTTTCTCCCCCTCCATGCCTCTCTCCCTCCCTCTCTTCCCCTCTGCAGTCAGTGAATTCCCCCGGGTTCGACAGCGGGAGACTATTACACTCACAGACGGATTCGCTCTCCTCCAATTTCTCTCTGTCCTCTTCCTCCCAGCTCTTCCCCTCTTCCATCACCCCCCCCCCCCCCTCCTTACTCTCCTCTCCTTCTTCTTCTCCTCCTCTGCTGCTCCTGCGCTCGCAAACCTCTAGCCCCTCTTATTCATTCTCTCTGTCCGTGTGAGTGCGTGTGCATGCATGCACGGGTCTCCCAACCCTTCCTCCTTGTCCTCCTCCACCTCCCTCCCTTCTTCCCTTTCTCTCTCTCCCTTTCTTCAGTCAATATAATTGGCATCGCAGGAGTGCTCCCTGCAGAGTATGCTAAAACAGCAAGCACAAAAACAGAGGGAGAGCAGAGAAGGAGGGAGGGAGAGAGAGAGAGAGATATATGGATAAAGGAAAAAGACAGGGGGGAGGGAAATAGGAAGAAGGAGGGAGAGCTAGGAACAGGAAGGAAGATGAGAGAGAGATTGAGAGACAATCTAGTCAAAAGGATGAAGATGAGAGAAAGAAGAGAGAAATAAAGAGGGAGAAAGGGAGGGAGGGACATATAGGAAAAGAGAAGAAGGCAAAGATAAATAAAAAGAGGAAGAAAGAAAGAAAGAAAGAAAGAAAGAAGCTAAAAGGACATAGGGGAGGAAAAAGAGGAGAGAGAAATAGAGAGGGAGGGAAGATGAGAGAAATAAAGAGGGAAAGTGAGGGAGAGAGATGAGAAAAAGTAGCAAGATGGAGAGAGATTGAGATCAAAAAATATATTTAGGAGGAAGGCGAGGGAGAGGAGGAAAAACTATTAAAAAGGAGGTAGAGAGAGAGATACAAAAAAGGAGTAAAATGAAAGAAAGAAAGAAAGGGAGGGAGGGAGAGCTCAGAAAAGGGAGAAAGGCAAAGAAAAAGAGAGAAAGAATAAAAAGGAGGAAGACGAGAAAGAGAAGGAAAGCGAAGTAAAGAGAGAGAAAGGGAGGGAGGGATACAAGGGCGGAAGACGAGAGAGAGGAGGAAAGATAAACAAAAAAAGACAGTGAGGGAGGTAGGAGAGAGGAGAGGAGAGGAGAGAGATATATATATATAAAGGGAGGGAGAGATAGGAAAATAGAGGAAGGCATAGAAAAATAGAGATGGGGGGAGACAAGAAAACGGAAGAATAGGGAGGAGAAGAAGAAGAGAAAGGAGAAAACGGAGAGAGAGAGAGAGAGAGCAATCAGCAGCCAGAGGAACCAGAGAGAGCCAGTGCTGCATCCACACAGAAACCAGCCAGCCACTCAAGGCAAATTCAGCCATATATCTCCTCCTGACTAGACACACAAGTGCCAAACCACATTAGACTGCAAGACAACCATCCTGAAATAACCCAGACCTCTGTAGCAGCCGCCTTCTCTCTCTCTCTCCCTCTCTCTCTCTCTCTCTCTCTCTCTCTCTCCCATTCTCCCTCCACAGGGTATCTGCCGCTCTCAGGAAGCCAAAAATTTAAGACTTTTAAAGGCCTTTTTAATCGGAGCCGGAATTGAATTTAAGACTAATCTAAAGGTGCCGCGTGTGGCGTTTTGTGTCTGTCAGAGTTAAAAGCTGCGACAGGCGAGGTTTTAATATGTAACAAGGACACGCGGCGTCATAGATGTGATGCAGCCTACACAGTTCAGCAGTGTTGCAGAGAGGAGGCGAGTTAATTATTCTGGTTCTGTCTGCAGACGCCGCCATGTCTCCTAACGGCCACTAGGGACATCGGGCTAACCGTGAGTGGGTGAATGAATGAATGAATGAATGAATGAATATGTAAGTGAGTTACTTTCTGGAGCCATGAGGTGCTTTGCATTTAAAAAGTCATCTATCTCATCTTCTTTCTTTTTTAATTTCATTTTACTAGATAAATTCTAGTCTTGCTTTGCTTGTATTTTGGATTATGTCCATTTATTTTATGTAAAGCAGTCTCAGTTGCATTGTACGTATGAATGGTGCTATAAAAATAAAGTTATTATTATTATTATTATCAGCATAAATCCATCCCATCCCATTCCCACCAATCAACACCTCATAGATTTGTCCTATTTGCCCAAAATATTGTCGCTGGCGGGAAAACTTCTCAGCACGTAGGAAGTGGTGAATCCCTCCTCCTCCCCCCCCCTCCTCCCGCCCCTGCCGTTGCTCTGCATGTGTCTGTTTTGAAGAGCGAAAAGCAGCATAAGAGCCAATCACAGCCCTTGATAACAGCCAATAAGAACATAGCTAATGAAAGTTCTGAAACTATAAATTGGCAGCATAAGAAAAAGGACAACAGGAAAATATTTGTCAAGGGACATGAAGTCCAATCGTGTTTAGAAATGCTGATGAAAAAATTATGCTTTGCATATTGTACTAGTAACCCTGTTATATATTAATCTATGAGTGGGCATGCAGCGCAAAGAAACCTGTCACTGCATGGTGGGAAAAATAAGACCTAATACATATATTTCAGACATTTTAACACTTTTCAAGGCCTTAAATTTAGATAATTTATTTCAAGGATTTTTCAGAAGTTAAGGGCCCATGGATACCCTGCTCTCTCTCTCTCTCCCTCTCTCTCTCTCTCTCTCTCTCTCTCTCTCTCTCCCCTAGCTCTATCTAATCTTGCTTTCTGAAGGCACAAAGGCCTAAAAAAGAAGGGGACAGACTCTATTCTATTCAAATCCAAAGCCGGGAGAGCAGACTCAAATCCAGCCCAATCGCATTTATTGCCGGGTTCCGCTCCGAATGGTAATTTGTCGACGGTCTATTGGCTCGGGCGTTGTGGCTCCCGTGATTGACACCTCAACTACAACACAGCCGGAGGAGGAGGAGGAGGAGGAGGAGGAGGAGGAGGAGGAGACGCTGACGTCACGGGAGTCATGTTGCTTTAATGACGTCCCTTTGCTGCGATTATTCTTTTTCTTCGTTTCTCATTTTGTGATTATTGCTTTTCCTCTAATTATTTCTCTTTCAGATGCGGTGGCATTCATGTTTTTAATTGTTTTGTTTACCTGCTCTCCTCTGTCATCCAAGCCAGATTTCTATGTAGGTGTTCACCCGTCATCGCTCAAGCAACAGCCGCCCCTCGTATTAATAAATGTTACTATCCAGGAAAAGGATTTTAACATCAATAAATCATTATTGACATTACCTTTGAGGTAATATTGCAATTACTGTAAACAAACAAGACCACTGCTGAGAAGACTGTCAGCCTCTACCAGCCTCTACGTTGTATTTTTCACAGGAAATCTGCTGGATTGCTTTATGGCACAAAACAGGAAGAGTGCGCTGTTCTTCACTATACATTTCTGAGTTTCTCACAATGGCAGCATCCTCTTTGCAACTGGAAGTGACAGTGCTTATGGGAAATGTGGTGTTAATTTTTTTAGTAACACTGGCACAATACAACTGGAGCGAGATAGAGGCTGCCAATTGTGTGCACCATGGTCTCATTTGCTTATGGTAATTATACCAAGGTATCACAATTAATTTGACAATGATTAATGTTTAAAAATGCTACATGTAACACTGTTACTATTTGTGGTCTATTTGTAAAGCTCAGTGGGTAGAGCATTGCACTCACACTGCCACAGTTTGGGATTCCCTGGGGCCCCCAATGCTAAAAATGTATGCAGTCTTGGTACTGCTTTGAGCAAAAGGCATCCGACGACTGGCATAAGCTGTATCGCTACTTTATTCCTTGTTTTCAATGCATTTACTTTTCTGACTGAGAAGCGGTTTGTAACTTTACTTTGAAAAGTGCTGTACAAACAAAGTTGATGTATACTGGATTATTATCATTTCGTCTTCTCTTCCTAGAAGGCAATGCTTTAAAGGTCCAATATCACCAGTATGTTTTCAAATGTGCTGCTGTATGTCTCGGAATAAGAATTACGTGTTTGATGGTGTTTGTCAAATAATGTATGTTTTATTAATCTGGGATTTGTATGTGTATGTGTGTCTCAAATAAATGAATCAGCGTAGTTTAGTTAATCGGGTATGTGTGTGTTAGTGTGTGCACGACTCAGCATGTGTTCCTATATACAGTGAGGTGCCCATGAGAATAATTAATGGGGTATTTATGAATAGTTAATAGGGTATTTGTTTTGTCGGTGTGTGTGTGTGTGTGTGTGTGTGTTTGTGAGTACACATGGTGAGGAGTTCATAAGAATTATGTGTTTCATGATGTCTCTCAGATAAATGTTGTTGGTTCATCAGGAATTTCTTGAATTCAATCCAAGGTGGCAAGCCCAGTGCCAGCTCCTATGATTCAGATGAGGCAAACCTGCTGAGTGGAGGCTTTCAGTTTTTCAGTTCAGATGCAGCACCACGGCTGATTGGAGGCATTTAACCGGCGCAGGTCTGTCACGAAGGTTGATGGCGGTAGTTTACGAGGGACGCGCCGCCATGTTGGAGGAGCGACAACAAAAGGAGAGGTCGTAACGTTATCGCCTCTTCCTCCAATATGGCGGCGCGTCCCTCCCTCGTGACCGCCGGTAACCACTGTCTACACATGCTGTGACAGGCTTCTATTGTTTAGGGAGTAAGTGCCAATCAAGTTGTGATGTGCTGGCTGGAGCTAATCTGAAACTGCCTGTAGAAATGATTGGATTTTTTGAAGATGCAAATTACTGTTTCTTAACACGTCGGCCATTTAGCTGACGCTCTGAGGCAGAGCAAAACACAATGAGCGAGCAGATAGGAGTTCAATGTCTCGGCCAAGGACACTTCAACAGGACGCACGGCTGTTGTGAGGCTCAAACCTGTGACCTTTCAGTTACTGTGCAGTCTCACTGGGCTATCCTGGCACCACTCAAATCAAACAAAATCAAACTGTTAGTGTCTTTAGCAAATATGAATCTTTATTTCAAAGACAAGATATCCCTGATTTGAAAAATGAATGTCCTCCTTTTACAAAATGCTTGATATCATATAGTAGGTTAGTAGTAGTAGGATAGTAATGTACTTCAGTGGTTTTCTTTTTCTTAAAACGTAGTGTTTGGGAATACAACTCTTCATCTGAATTCTTAAATCAAGATGCCCTCTGACATGTTGCCACCCTGCCGTGACTTAGACCCTCGCTGCTCGAATGAAACCAAACTTTTACAGTGTCAAACGACCTCACATGCCCTGCATAAATAGAGGAGAAAAGTTTTGTTCTAAAAGCCAGGATTTAAAAAAGGATTGGCTCCTTTTACAAAATGACTGATAACGTAAAAGTCTTTGGTCGAGAAAACTCTGACATTTTTTTCAGCTTGATCCTTTATATTCTAACTTCAAATACTGACTTTTTTTTCCTGAAATGGACACGCAGTGCTTAGGAATACAACTCTTCCTTTGAATTCATATAATAATATCCCCTTCAACTCTTTGCACTATGGGATGGCAAGTCATGTCAGGTTGCCATGGTTATCAGTCTGATCCAGTGAGTTGTGACGCGCAACTGTATGAAGAAATGTCAGTGTGCAGCCATCTTGCCACCGGCGGCTGACCCGATGACGTAAATGACCCTTTCTTTCTCTCTTCCTCCTTGCCAACAGCACCTCACTAAACTGTACCGGGACGTTTGATGAAACCAGGCCGGCTCCGACTCGTTCAACCCCCCCCGAGGGAAGAAGAACTAGGAAATGTCACCGAACCCTTCAAACAACAACAAAAAGACGCTCTCCCAGGCACACCGAGCACTGTCACACAGTCGAGCGTGACACCTCCCATGTACAAGTATATACCCCCCCCCCCACACACACCCACCCACACACACACACGCACGCACACACACACACACACACACACCCTCTTGCCCCTTAAGATATCAAGCTTAAAATAGCTCCGCGAGACTGAACACTGAGCCGCGATAAATAAATCACAATAATATTAAAATATTCATCGTAGAATAAGAGTACGGGGGAAAAAAAAAGAAAAGAGAGACGCAGAGGATAAACTCCTTCGTCTTCGCTTCACACATCAGAACAGTTTGCCTTGAGGAAGTTCGGCTGTATTATCAAATTCTTCCTTCAAGGGACTCATCAAACATACAGTAGCCTGTGTAAGAGGCTGATACTCGTCACGCCTCGGGCCGCCCGTATGAATGAAACAGCAGATAAGGGCGTGTAGCTCATTAACTCAATTATATCGTTCGCTTGTGCCGTCTGTCGATGCATTACGCAAATGGGATCAAATTTGCCAGTAGATATGAAGTCATCCTCATTGACACGTGGGCCAATTGAAAATGATATATATGTGGAGAGAGGGGGGGGGCGGGGGGGAGGGGGGGTTTTTCCCATTCAGAAACTAAACCACGTGGGCCAGTTGAGTGTACTCGCAGGAGCTCGGGCGATATATCTGTCGTTTAAAACGGCCGTCTGTTGTTAAAAAGAATGAGGTAGAAAAAAAAAAAAAAAAAAAAAAGAACAATCAAATAGCACTCGACGCGCTCCGGCACTCTCCTCGTGGAAAATGGGAGGCGAGGCTCCGGCGTCTGGCGCGCGGCTCGTCAATCTAGCCCCGCTGTTTGCTTTTGATAGCAAAAGTCATAATGACATTCAAGTACTCACCGGGCTGAGAAATGAGACGACGACAGAGGGAGAAGGAGAGCGAGAGTGTGTGTGTGTGTGTGTGTGGTTTCGAGTGTGTGTCTATATACTTGGGTGTGTCAGTGTGTGTGTGTAGGCTACGTGTTAGTATGAGTGTGTGGGTGGGGTGTGGGGGGGGGGGGGGTGTGTGGGGTGTTGAGAGACAGAAGTTGGTTGGGATCCAAGCGGGGGAATACAGCAGCTAGCCGCTGTGGAGACGGCAGTATTCCGCCGAACCTAAGTCTGTTAATAAAGTGTGTGATTAATTCGCGCTGTGTCATTTTCCCAGGAACTCCCCCCCCCCCCCCCCCCCCCCGGCCCCCCACCACTCCTTCGACAGAGAGGGCTTGAAGAGCCTTTTAATTACTCAGCACTCCACTCGCTAGGAAATGGAGCGTCACTCGTTGGACACCACCTTATGAAAAAAAACTGGGGAAAAAAAACGGGCCCGTAAGCACTTTGGTAAATGTTACATATCAAATGCCTACAGTGTGTGCATACAGTGGTGCCGCGCTGTGTGCGGTGTGTGTGTGTATGTGCGCATGGGACGGCGTGCCAGACACACACACACACACACACACACACACACACATAGACAGATAGACAGGCAGACAGACAGACAGAAAGACACACACACACACATATAGAGACACACACACACACAATTTTTCGCCTGGCAGTCAACAGCTTGGCTCACAGGGGGATTTTTGTTTAAGCAAAGACTAGAGGGCCTGGTTCGAAGCTCTCTCTGCCTGCTGGTGTGTGTGTGTGTGTGTGTGTGTGTGTGTGTGCGTGCATGTGTGCGTGTGTCTATATGTGTAAGTCTGCGCATTGCTCTGTGTGAATATATGTGTTTCTGTGTGTCTCTGAGTGTGTTTCTATGTGTGTTTGCATGTTTGTGCCTCTCTGTGTATATGTGTTTTTGTGTGTGTGTGTGTGTGTGTGTGTGTGCCCCCTACATACAGTGAAGATGCACACATGTTCATGGAATAACGAGCATGTTTAAGTCTGCGTGAGAGAGAAACAGGGTGTCAGGGAGCGAGCGAGCGAGAAAGGGAGAGACGGCGAGGGAGACGAGCGAGGGAGACAGACAGACAGTGAGTGTTTGTGTGTGTGTGTGTGCAAGCGTACCAAGGATTCTTAATAGTGTGCCTAGCAGGGTGTGAGAGAGAGAGAGAAGAGAGTGAGAGTGAATCAAAACGGGGTCTGTGTGTGTGTGTGTGTGTGTGTGTGTCTGCGCATTTGTGAGCGCTCTGGCAAAGGTGTGTGTCAGCGTGTGTAGTAGATTCTCATGCGGGGATAAGCGGCTTAGGGAAGGAGCATATTCTTTTCTAAGTAAATCTCATTAATTTTAATTAGCTGTATATTTAGCCTGTACACCTGGATTGGGTGTAATTCCGTTTGTATATATAGTGACGAGCGAGCAGAGCAGGTGAAATGACTCAGGCAGCGATTACGTTGCCGTCGCCGAGTCACATTTGCATAATGTCCTGTTTTTGATTGTGTTGTGTGCCTAAGGAGGATATCATAGGCAAATACGCACTCCCTTCATTTTCCTATCGCATGCTCTATGTAGCGCGCCATGGCTCGTCCTTTCAAACGCTCACCTTTCTTTCTCTCGCGTGTTCTTCTCCCTCCCTCCCTCCCTCCCTCCCTCTACCGTCTCTTCTCATTTTCTCTCCGCTCCGTGCACCCCATCATTAGAGTGCATTCGTTTTTTTCCTTCTCTCTCTCTCTCTCTCTTCCCCTCCTCCTCCTCCGTTTTCCCTGCCCTCGTGCTCCCTTTACTGTATGGATCTCTCTCTCTCTCTCTCACGTGCGTGCCGCTCTCTTTCTCTCTCTCTCTTTTTTCCTCTCTCTCTCTCCCTCCCTCCTTTTCTGGGTAATCAGCTTATCCTCTGTGTGTCCAAGCCTCTATGTCTGCGTTCCTCCTCTCTTTGTTTCGGATTCATTCAGCAGGGAGATTAGAGACGCCTATTTGGCGCCTTTGTCTTCAACCGGCGCAGCACCGCTGAGTTACACCGCGCGGCGATGGCCTCATCGTCAAAAGCCACATCCACTCATCACGCACTCATCATACCCTGATTGGTGTCAAGGGCCAGAGGCAGGCGGAGAGGCGAGGCCACCCCAGACCGCTGCGCCGTGCGTGGGTTCGAAGCCTTCGCCGGCATTAGAGCGACTGACTGTCTGATTGATCGACTGACCTTATTTGATGATTCAAAGGAAGGCAATATATTCCGTGTACCATTTCTCACCAGAAGCCATATTGGATCCATTATTCTTTAAAAACTATCAAGGATAACAGGATAATAAACTGGTCTATTTTCATTGTGGTTCCTCAATAAACTGCTGTTTGGAATCTTTATACCGTGTTGACTTCAATTCTACCTCTCAATAAAGGAAGAGATAGGATCAGAAGCGCTGTGCAATGTGTCGCAAACACACAGCAGATTACAGATGTCACTCTACATACTGCATACTCAGCATTCTGTCACTTTCACCCCATTTACACCTAGTGTTAAAATGCGATCTGTATAAGGATCTGGATAAGAAGAATTCAAGTTAATGCAAGGTGTAAACGCACGTTGGGATCAGATCTGCCAGACTGCCTCCGTAGGTGATCGGATCTCAGTCAGCCAGCTGTAAATGCAATTCATACAGTGTGTTCGCATCTGTGAGGAAGTCCCGCCCACAAGGTAGAAAGTCATGACTCACTCTGAAGTTTATCATCCATGCACGCAGCTTCGCCTGACATCGTTCAAACAGTTGTTGTTTCTGTTGCCTTCTGCAAAAGAGTTGTAAAAGACGACCGCATCCTCCTCAAATGCAAAGTAAATACAGGCCGTACAGTATCACAGCTAATGACCCTGCACCCGCCATGTTTGTTGTTGTTAAAAGTGCCACCGCTGCACCTACTCGCCTGCTTTGCATAGTGCGAACGAGAAATGAGATCCAATCATAACGCAGACATAACGGAGAAAGGAGAATGCAAATAAATACCAGGTGTGAATGCAAACAGCGTGATCAGATTGATCATTATCCAGATAGCATATCTAGATACAGATCACATTTTAATAACAAGTGTAAATGTGGCCTGTAAATGTGGGCGCTCAGGCAGCATGGTATACAGTATGATTGCAGCAGTGCATTGGAACAGTCTACCATGAATGAACTGTACTTAGTAGTAGTGTTGGCACAATACAAAATCTTTCACTTTAGTTATAATACCAGCCCAAGTATAACGGCTTCAGTGCTGAAACCATAGCTCAGTACAGAATAAACATGCAACTGAAACATTGCTTAAAATTGCTTAAAATGCAGTAATTATATTATTAAACTGTATAACTTTGTTTTTCCCATCAAAGAGCGGTTCATATAGTAATGTTACCGAGGGGGAAAGTGAAACTACCCAGTGTTTCCCCTATGACATGGTTTGCTGACACACAGCTTCCCTGCTTGCTATTGCATGCTTGCAGCAAAATAGTGTGGTCATCAGAACAGAGAATATTTCTGATAAAAATGTGATAATTGTGTAAATCCATACATTTTTGCAATGATTTATTGTTGTGTGAATTTTATGCATGCTGACGATAGTATAATGATGTTAAAAACAACAGAATAAAGTAGCGGTTCTGGAGAATCTAGTATAGTACTGTTTCTCAAATCTGGTTACGCAGTACTTTTCCAGCATTGGCACTCCGTGTCACACTGCTGTGTTGGACCAAAGGCAGGAAATCAGTTCTGAGCATTATGGAGCATGGACAGACTGGAGAGAAGAAGAGTGGATGGGAAAAAAAAACCCACAGATGAGATCCACCACCCTGTGAAGGGACGGCGATATCCTCAGCAGAAACCAGACACGGCGAGGTCCCGTCAGCACATGGGTGAATTAAAATGGCTTTGTGATGGAGGTATCAGCGATAAGATCCCCCCACAGACACACACACTACCACCACCTGAAGTGATGGCATCATCAAAAAGAGGCAATAAACAACGGCAACCTCGGCTCTTTCATTGGTGGAGCTCCTGCGCTCGGGGGGAACCCTCAGCACTCAGACTCAATCAATACAAATGCTGTGCTTTACAGCCGCGCTCTCGCATCTTCCGGCACCCCCATCATCGCCGGAGTTCACACAGCGCAGTGACGGGCTTCAACAAATAGAGACACCTTTCCAGGAAGCCCTCGCTCTGACCAGCCATGCGTCAATGACAGGATGGGTGATTTCCACCCCCGCAGCAATCAATTAAAACACCCGCCGGAGAATTTCGGCAGATTACGGGAGGAAAAGGGAGGTGGGGTGGAGGGGAAGTGGGGGACCTGATCAAAGGGAAAGCCGGTTGCATGCGGAGCACAATAATAAGGGCTCTTGTTGTTGGAAACGAGGTGAATTAATTTATTCCAAGGCTGGTGTTGTTGTTAGGTTTGTTTAGTCGGCGGCGTCTTTGTGAAGTGACGGTTTATAGCTGACAGCTCTGCAAACGCGGGACCCCTAATTTTCCCGACCCTGAGCTTCTGCAGAGTGATGTGTCTTTTAAGAGCACCTGAGAGGAAGTCGAGAGTGCCACCGCTTTGCAAAATCTCAAGAGCCCTCCTCTCCTTCAGTCCCTAAATGGCATTTGCTGTTATTATGATGCTAGCGGGGAGATTGATCTGTTCTGATGTAATCTCACATCGTCTGAGTGGGCCTGGGTGGATGAGATCTGCCTCGGATTGATGAGGTCTAATGGGGTCTTGTTTGGGAACAAAGTGCTCCTGATACCTTTAAGATCCGATGATACTGGTGCGCCACTGCATTTTAATTTTGCTTAATTTAGCTCCCAATTACTTATCAACACTTTCGACTTCAGCTGTGAGTCTCTCCTCTCGCTTACGAATGTGTCATGTTTCAGCACATCTGAGGAGATATGTGGAGATAACATGAAGACATAGCAACATGCATAATGTGTGATGCAAATCATCCTCAGGGTGCCTACTGCTTGTGGTTGGAGCTTTGTTGGGAGTTTAATCAATCAGCCACAGCGCCTTAATTAATCGGCATGATGAACAGGAGAAATAATTGGTTTTCTGCCAGATGTGAATCTGTTGCAAACTAATGCCAGCCAATCAGGATCCAATTTATAATCGCGAAACTGATCTGGACGACAAAATGCTTAAAGGATCAGAGAAGAATAAACACGACAATGGGAGTAATATGGCCTTGGATTTAAGTTTATGATGGGAGACAGTAGATCTGAGTGTGTCTCAGATGCTTAATTGGATCTACACAGTGTCACGATCAGCATCATTCTGATTGATTGAACTCTAGCATATTACTTAGAATGTGTCTTTTAAAAAAAAAAAAAGCAAACATCTTGCTAATTAATTGGCATGATCAGCATGAGAGAAATTAATTGGGCTCCTCCCCAGATGTTTCTGAATGAATCTGCAGAAAACTAATGAGGGGTGTCTGGTTTTCCATTGAAGTAGCAGATGCCATTAACTGCAGCCCACATTGACAATACTGATCTGTCCAACTCCAATCAGACCAGGTAACCAGCGGCTGAAACTAATGGAAAAGCATTGGGGCCGGTAAATAGCCAGGGTCGAGATTGGAAACCACTGGTTTAGCCCTGTGCCAGCAGAGCCAAATGGAAAAATAGCTTAGGCCTCTTATTAATGTCACAGTGGCTAGGCGGTAATTCCCCCAGGCTCTGTGTACCTCGGCTTGTTAATGAGTCACTGCTTATCAGTCAGCCTTGTTAACAGGCAGAGGCCTCCCATCCAAACCGCCCACCGCTATTGTATGCTAGCCGTCCTGTGTATTAGCCAAATGTTCCCCCATCTTGGCACACAGGAAGTCAACAGTAAACAACAGCAGCACACACAGGAAGTGGGGCGTCAAGCCAGGGAGAAAGAGCTGGTCCGGGGGGAGGGAGCCCATTTTGTGGCAGGATAAAGTGAACCGCTGGCAGAAGCACACACATGCAGCGCCCTCCCGCCTGTAAATCTTACCACACTAACGAGTGGTCTACGCCTGCTCCCGTCCTTTAATCCTTATTCATTATTGGCCTCAGCTGGAAGCGGCGGGCCTCATTCAGTTCTGCCGACCAGCAGAACGCGTCGAGGTAAATAAACTATTAGGCGTGTTTCTCGTCACGACCGCAAACATTCTCCTGCGGTCTGGGATCAGGCTGCCATGGAGACGGGGGCCAGGTGGCTGACGGGAGGCCGCGGCGTGCTGCTCTGCACGCTGTCTGCCGAGTGCTCCAGAGGACGGACCCGCCGCACTCCACAGCAGCCCCGAGGTAACTGGGTCAGCGGTACAGAACCAGGGCACAGCCGGCCAATTGCGTGCCTAATCTGTGCCCTTCTGAGAGGCACTTTCCATCCGCAGCGCATGGCTGCACATCCAGCTGTGGAAATGGATATGTCAAATGGCGCACAATTAGTGTCTCCCCCGTTCTCTCGCTCTCTCTACGGAAGCCCGGGCAGAGATGAAACCAAAAGAAAACCCACAGTTAGCGCTGTCCTTTCCCTGACTTTGACATACTCATATGGAGATGGGGGGGGGGGGGAGTGGGAGTGGGAGTGCTGGGGAGGGACGGGGTTGTTCCGCCTCAGGAGTTTAAACGGTCATGACATGCGGCCCGTTGTTTGCCGTATGATAATCATGCCCATAATTCATGGGGGTTTCGTGGGTTTTTTTTTTTTCGTGTCTCTCTCTCTTCTTCCTTCTCTGAATGATGAAAAGAGACGGACAGTCGGCGTGTTTTTAATTCGCCGTGGATCCCGAGCCTGTCAGAGCGGCAGCAGCGGCGGTGATGGGCAGGCCCGCTCTCTGATGGCTCATCTGCTCTCCCATTGATTTGCCGAGCTAATCGTTTTTTCCTCTCTGATACATAACATTGCATTATTTATGCTAAGTAGGCCCTTCTGTTCCAGGGCCTTTTAGCATGGAGATCTCCATTATGAGGGCATTATCTGACTCCCCACCCCTCCCCTCTCCCCCTCCATCTTCCCTCCATCTTCCATTTAACAGCTCCACTGCTGTGTCACAACAACAACGCCGATCAGGCTGATCTGAGCAGACGCGAGCGATGGACCAATGCACCGCTGCTCACACACACACATTTCCCTCTGAAGCTGCAGCACCACTGCCACTCTGCTCAAATGTCTTACAGCTATAGAACAGTGAACGCACATATGAAGAGTGATATATATATAGTTTCCTCTCTGCTGAATGTCTCGCATTGTCCCTTTGTGCAGTTTGTGAGACACTGTGGAAGCTTGTTTGTCTGAGTGTACTGAGCAACTCTGTAAGTTGTCAATATGTCTCTGCACCAATGCCACCAAGACAAATTCCTGTACATTTTCCTTGATGAAAAAACTTTTCCTAAATTCTGATTAATGTCTTCCACTGGAGCACAAATAAGTCAAAAACTGTGGTGTGGTGCGTTTTTTTTTTGTTGTGATTCTGATTCACTTCACAACCGACATTTTGTTGGTTTTGTTTCAAAGGAAATATGCGTCAGGTAGTAGTTGTCTTGTTGCTTTTGTAACACAACCACGTCAGAAAGACCTTGAGTACGACTTTAAGGTTTGTAAGACGCACGCTGCAACTTTAACGTTGTCAAGTCAGCACTGTTCGCTGCCTCCATTCTCCTCTCAATTCCACAGTTTGACGTGTTTTCTCATCTCCTAAACACTGTCAGACATCCCAGGCTTAATTACTCTCCTTGACTGACATGATAATGTAAAACAGCGCTTAGGTGAAACCAAAGCAAGAATTGGTCATGCATGGTCAGGCCTCCCGCCAGGCACACCTTAATCAAATGTGACGCGCGTCTGAATGTGAGCCAAAATCGTTTTCGGCCCCAAATAACGAAGCGCTGCTTGGGTTTCAATGACGAGCTACACCGGCGGGGTCAGCGCTGTCCGCGATTCTGCAGACCAGAGATTGATATCTCATCATCGACGCTCCAATCTGCAGATTGTTTGCGCATTTCTCATCTTCAAAATCATTCGGGCCTTGACAAGGCTCCATTTGCATTTGTTTAGCGGTGACCTCATCCTGGCTTCTTGGCACAGTGAGATTGTTTCCCACCTCGCTGCACTGACCATTGTGAGCTCACATTGACAACTCCTCCGCTTCCCCACATTTCATATGCGAAAGCGCAGAAATACAATTATGCATAATTCAACAGACAGTAAAAACGGCTGACGTGGTTAAAGGGAGTGGAACTACAGTAATTGCGTTGTGTGCGCGTGCATACGCACGTGTGTCCATGCATGTGCATGCACGGTGTGTTTATGGATGCATTCAGATTTGTGAGACTGTGTGGGCGTGCACAAATGAGCATGAGGGGCCTCTGAGAATATATATTGCAAATGCAAATCAGGGAACGTCTATTAGAAACTTTCTCCCTTGCTATATCATCTTACGGTTCTTTGGCAAACATTCTGTGCAATTAAATCCCAACTGTAATGAGAAAATGCCAACAGGATTCTACCTGTGTCGATCAATGTTCCATGGATTTGCGGCCAATCATTGTGAGTCATTTTGCCGTCGGCACGGTTTGCCCTCTAAAGGTTGTATTACCGACAGCCAGTCACTTGAGCGTTATGTAATTGGAAAAGCACGTCGGACAGTGTATCCCTGTGCATTGGGTGCTCACAGCAGGGATGATATCATTACAAAGTGCTTCTCTCATCAAATCCTCTCTCAGCATCCGCTTTCAGCCGCGCCCAGCTCATCACAGCCAGAGCTGAGCTTACGCCATATAATCACGTGTGTGTGTCATGTGCCTTTATATGTGTGCATATACAGTATATATTTGTGTGTATGTGTGTGTGTGTGTGTGCATACTTGTGTGTAAAGTGTGCATGCTCTTATGTTGCCACTTGAGAAGTCAGAGGATGATTAGTGCTCATCTCATAGTGTCAAGAACCTCTGATAAAGATATAGTCTGTGTATGCACTGTATGTGTGTGAGAAAGAGAGAGAGATACTGAGCAGGTGAACAGGACAGGAAGAAAGCCAGTGTGTTTGCGTGTGTGTGTGTGTGTGTGGCTGCTTTTGCGCACGTATGTGTGTATGCAAGCGACTGAAGATGTGCGATAGAGAGCTAAAAGCAAAAAGGAAGGGGAAGCCACAGAGGAAGTAAGCTCTGCCAGTAAAACCCGTAGTATGCATGCGTGTCCGGAGCCCCATGTCCACGTGCGAGTCACACACATTCCTCAAAAACAACAGCAGAAATTCCACTGGGGTCCAGAGGGGGGTTGCTGGGCGGTGGTGGGTCGGGTGGGTAATGGGCGGCGGTGGGTGGGGGGTGTCCCATGTGCTTATTAACGGCTCTCTGATTCCCTTGTCATAATACGGGAAACAACGAAAAAGACTGAAGTCAACAGATAAGGGGCACCATGAGAGAGAGAAAGAGAGGGTCGGCGAGGTCAGGGGCCCAGGGAGAGAGAGATAGAGAGAATGGGAGAGAGAGAGAGAGAGATGCTTACCAAAGATGAGGTTGCTGTGAACCGCAGCTGCGAGTAGTACTGTCAATAAGCTGACACTCCATAACACGGAGGGGGCTGATGGGAAGGCCATGGTCGGGCGCACAGATCCGTGTGTCTCGCCGAATCCTCAGGAGGGCAGAGGCGCTGTGGAGTGTCACCTGCAGGGGAAGCAGAGGAGAGATAACGAAAACAAGCCGGGGCCATTGGCGATTAATTGCATGCTCTGCCATTGGTTGGCTGCTGCTGAATAAATGCTTGGCCCACCCATTACTCACGCGTTGCTCCATGGGTATTCATCGATCTGCTTGTGTCATACCATACTGAGTGGGGGTGTGGGGTGTGTGTGTGTGTGTGTGTGTGTGTGTGTGACGCAGTGATAGAGCCAAACAGTGAAAAAACAGTGGAGAGAAGGGGTGGGGGTGGGGGGGGGGGGGGGGGGTATTACAGGGAAATTATTCATCCATTCTAACAAGCTGCGTGTGTGTGGAATGACGGGAAATGGGTGTTTTGAACAGCCCATAACCAAGCAACAACTAACTCATTGTAATTAGATATAACGCAGAGGAAAATTCCCCCTGTTGGCCGTGCAAAAAACAGAAAAAAAAGAAAAGGAAAAAAAAAAAAAGAAAAAAGAAAAACAGCAGCAGGGGAGAGATGCACCTGTCGCCCGCTGAGAATACCTACACCGTGCGCAAGACTGGAGACGGACGGACGCGCACACTTCATCATTATAATACCCGCTCAGGGTCTCTCTCTTTCTCTCCTTCTCTCTCTCTCTCTCTCTCTCTCTCTCTCAGACTCTCTCGCACGCACACTTCTTAAAAATAGCAGTACGCCGAGGCGAGCCCTATAGCTGGCTCCGTCTGCGAAACGCTCTCTCATTGTCACCGCTGAGAGAGAACCGTGGCTGGAGAGGTTGCCTGCGGGACGGGCGGGCGGATAGGGCGGGGATAGAGGATAGGATGGAGGGGTGGAGGGGTGGAGGGGTGGAGGGGGGACATGGGGAGGGGGGTGGTGTGGGGGGGTGTTGTGTTTATTGTTACTCCAACCCTTCCTGTTGAGTGATGGCGAGAAATGAAAACAAAACTGGAACAAGGCCAGTGGGATGGGAAATAAACCCGGACACTCTGGGCATTATTTAAGACAAGTTAGTGCTCCGCTGTTGGGTGGACAGTTAATAATAATAATGGTAATAGTAATAGCCCGTGGTGGCTACCTGCATCGCTGCGACGGACCACGGGAGCACCCGAGCAATGTTTCTCAGGTCGGATCCTATCTGATACATCTTCTCCTGCACTTGCAGAAATATCTGGTACCCGGGGATGAGACATACAGACACTTCTTTCTAAATGCTGGAAAGAGGCGGCTGCTGCACACAGCGCGCAGTTGTAAGGCTTTTTTAGCAGAGCAATGGAGCCAATAGAGCTGGGAGAGGAGAGGAGAGAGGAGAGAGGAGAGAGGAGGGGAGGGGAGGGGAGTCGGGCACAGCGCAGGCAGCCCGACAACAAAACGCATATTCAGAGTAAATTATAAAACACGTAGGGATTATACTGCTCTCTCCCTGGGCAAGCATAGCGGATTACACACCCAGCACCTACCCAGAGTGCGCACACGGACACATTCCTGGAGACGGAAAAGCATCGGCAAGTGACAGGTGTCTCCTGTCCGCCCTATAGGCTACTGCCTACCCCCGGACAACAATAATACACACTGGGAAGCAATAAGGGATACGGTAATACACACACACCGTTTTATTCCGCCTCCGGAGTCGGGTTTGTCGGCGCTGGTCTCCAATAAGGTCCCCAATAAGGTCCCTCCTTTGATGCGCAGCAGTCGCTTGTCCGGAGCCTCCTCTCAATCTGCTTTTATCGACTTTTTTATCTCCTTGTTCCTTCTCCTGGCTCCTTGTTTTTCTTGCCTTTTCCTCCTCCTCTCTCTCTCTCTCTCTTTCTCTCCACGGCTACCGTTCACTGCAGCAAAAACAGTCTGTCTGAAAGACGGGAGGGAGGGAGGGGAGGGGACAAGGGAGGGAGGGATGGAGGGAGGGGAGGGGATTTTAATACGATTTGGCCCGTACCATTGGGATAACAGGGCCAGAGCAGGGGCCTAGTGGCTGAGAGCAACATGAGGGAGATGGAGCAGATAAAGTGGGATCTAACCATACCGAAAAATCACCATAATGTTCCTATAATACTCCATAGTGAGTCTACAGTGGCCTTATCGGACTTTATGGTATTTTTTATCTAGCCGATTACTTCAGGATTTTCTGTGATAGGCATATAATATTTTGACCTTATAGCCTAAGTTTCGCTGATGTTTGTATAGTATACATCTGAAATTTATTATAGGATTATAGACTGTAGTTCTTCTTCATAAGAGGGAACAGCAGAGGTCAGCCGAGGCTTCACACTGTGATTGTCACGGTTCTCGATGGGCTATAATGTTTCTTATCATTGACATTACGGAGCTATTACTCCTATCTTACTGATAGTCCTATTTCCTGTAGGCCTGATAATTTGCAATATGGTAATAGTATTACTTAGGCTTTGGCCTTATGGAACTGCGAGCCTTTTTTTTCTCGTTTTAGTGTGTCTGCCCCATATAAAAATCTCTATAATATTCCTATAATACTCCTATAGAGACTTACAGTGTGTCTGGTACTTTATAGTGAGTTTATTGAGACTTTTTATCTTCTATGGTAACATTATAAAATTCCTATAATATCTAGGACCTACTTTTATCTGTATAGTGTCCTTCTAAAATGTATTATAGGATTACTATAGCTCTGAAGGCGTGGCCTGTTCTCCATGT
The DNA here is from genome assembly GCF_048128805.1 of Centroberyx gerrardi. Taxonomy (NCBI): domain Eukaryota; kingdom Metazoa; phylum Chordata; class Actinopteri; order Beryciformes; family Berycidae; genus Centroberyx; species Centroberyx gerrardi. The sequence goes on from NC_136009.1 coordinate 24,437,940, forward strand.
ATCAGGCCCGTTAGACTTCACTAGTGGGTGTTTGGGAATCAGGATCCAAGGGAGGGAAGGAGGGGAGGGTGGTGTTCAACTTGCCAGAGGATTAAGGATTAGTTTTACTGGCGGATTAGGTTTGTGTGTGGGGAGGCATGGGGTTAAACATGGATGGCGGCACCGGCACGAAAGCCCAATCAGTGATGGCGACAAACTGAAACCAGGGAGGCGGGTTTGAGAAAATGAAATAAAAAAAATCAATGGGGAACCGGGAGGGTTTGGGGGATCTTCAAGCAAGCAGCTGCTCTCCATACAGAAAAAAAGAAGGGCTCTTCAGGGGCTTCTTTGGTTGGGGTAATAGGGTTCCCAAACTGGAGTCCAGGGACCTTCAGGGGTCCTTGAAGGGACTCCAGAAAGGTCCCCGGCAAAATGAGTTTAATTCCGCTATAATTTAATTCACTAGAAATTATCCCATTAAAAAAAAAAAAAAAAGAGGATGACTAGTCCAGTCCGAGGTTTTACTCACTCATTCACCACTATTATCCCCCCACGTAGCCTACAGTCTTGTATTTTTGTTGTTATACAATTCAATACAAAAATCCACAACAACAACAAAAATCTCCAGACAAAAGACCATTATCTGGTTCTATAAAGACTCCCTTTTGTTAAGAGTAATAGCGTTCTGGAGTCTCTCTCTCTCTCTCTCTCTGAACAAAATGAGGGATTAGAAATGCAGCATCTGGCATCATTAAACACTTGTTATGAGGACGGAATAGGCTTTAATTGTTGTTTTTGTTGTTTGATGCTGCATTAGAAAAGCCTTGCTGTGGTTAAATGAATGGACAGTTCCAGGTGCTGAAAACGTGACTAGGTGCAGGTGGGGGTGTGGAGGGTTAATGGCCCTCATGTCCGCTGACTTTCACACACGACAAAGCTGCTGTCGTGTCGTGCTGCATGGTGCCTGCATGTTGACCAACAGGCAGGCTGGATAACAGGCTGGTAGCAGCGCCCAGAGGTTCTGCTGTCAGGCTTTCTGCCCATTTGAAATCTGCATATTAAAGCGTTGACCTTTGCGCGCTGAAAAGGCTCGTCCATGTGAAGTTCCTAGAAATAACAGTCCGGTCCCGATGCGCTGTGCATAATTTAGGCCACGGAATAAATAACTGTCATGTGGTCAAATAATCTATCTATCTATCTATCTATCTATCTATCTATCTATCTATCTATCTATCTATCTATCTGTCTATCTATCTCCCGCAGCCCAGAGAGGTGCAAGACGTATCCTATTCACAAAAGCCATAAATCCCTGCTACAGATGCTTTCTATCGGTCCGTTTCACATTAATTGATCCCATCTAAAAAGCCGCATGCCCGCGATTCTCATCTCTGCCGGGACTCGAACCCGGAGCCTCTGGATTAGAAGTCCAGCGCGCTATTCCATTGCGCCACAGAGACTGAGGCACAATTTTTTTCGATGAAAACCGGGTTTATATTCCCCCTCCCCGCCCTGCGCAGCATCCTCAGCATCCCGCAGCATCAGCACCGCGGCTCTGCTGACGGTAATTGGCCGCCCGGTAGGGGGTGCTGCAGCCGCATCATCATTAGTCTGCTCTCTGCTTGATAAAGATGGCGAGAGCCTCTTCTCCATCCCCCATTACTTTCACGCAGCTTATCTCATCACAATATCATAATAATGGCAATAATGGTGATATCAGAGCAAAATTGAAAACTGAACAGGCTACACTGTAAATGCATCAATAACTATAAGGCAAAGACTGCCGTTTCTTGCAGGGAATCATTCCAGCAAATAGCCCACAATTGTATTACCTTTTTTCTTGCTTTGCTCTAAAGAGAGACTATTTGTCCTAGGGTTCAATTTGAATAGACTAGATGCAAATCCACTCTCCAAACCTGCTGAGTCTGACCAATTTTCCTGTCAATCAAAACAGAAAATGACAGCAGGCCAATGGACCTCCAGTCCAGGTGGAAATTAGCCTACAGTGTGGCTTCGGTCCCATCTTGGGAAAACAGTCATGATGCCAAATAATGATGTAATACTATGCAGTCTAAAAGCCATGTACACAGCAGATATTGCAGTGTTCAGAAGTGTTGATTTTTCAGTGACAATTATTTGGAGTTGACAAGTGTATATTGGAGCGTTGTTTGTCCACTCATACAGCTGGTATGCCTGTGGGTCGGCTGTTCAAAACTATCAAAAGTGTTAAATTAACTGTGATGGGTGTGGACTTATATAAACACTAGCACGGTGTTTTGTTTTGTTTTTTACAGCTGACAATTTGCTGTGTATACTTCAGAAGCAATAGTCTTCATCATACGTGTGGCTCAGAGAAAATGTTCACAACAGCATATCTGAAATTCAAACTGACAAGAATTTTCCCAGCGAGCCGCCAGTTGTGAGCAACAAATTGTTGAACAGGCCAATTTAGGCGCATTTTCTTCCACCCAACTACGCTATACGGTCCACTGGTTTCTCTCAGCGCAAGTTACGTTGTTGATCCAAACAGACACATTTTAAACCAACTCGCGCTAAACAGCATGGGTGCAGCCTCCTCCCTGGAACGTTTACCGTTGTTTTTTCCCAGTGTGCGCTTGTTACCTTACATAAATGGAGTTGGATCTGACATTACATCACGGCCTGCTTTTATTCACACTGCAGTACAAAAGCTGTTCAGGTGCAGCGTGGAGCTCCTGTGTGGCTCAGTGGGAGGTAGGGCCTGAGGCGGGCTGCTGGTGAGGAGCCTGCTCACATACACAGCTTCCACCGCTGGGCTGCCTCTCCGCATTTCAGCCCCTCTCTTTCCCGGTGTTAAAAAATGCATCTGACCAGCTGCGGCCCGGAGAAGGTGAAATATGAATGACAGCGTACACGATAAACAGACGCTCCTCCACACACACACACACATTCCTCCACACAGAAACAACAGGCACACTGGTTAGGCTGGCTGGCTCCGACTAGGCACCGAGGGCAAACAAAAGTGATTAATGGAAGTGACGTCACCGTGCGATTAGACAAATTACATAAGGAAATACATGTAGGACACATCTAATTTTGGCCGCCGGTTGTTGTTCGCACCGAGAACAAGTGTGAGGATGAAAACTAGGTCACATTTGCATGCACTTTGAACCACTCCGCTACAGTCGATGACCCCTACGCTTTCCAGAGCATATTTAACTCCAAGGGACAACACCACCCCCCCCCCCCCCCTCCCGTGACAAACCACCACAACGCTTTGTCTGTGTACAACATAATATAATCCTTTATTTATTTACTACTTTGTTGAGTTGGGGCCTACAACAGGCCAGAACAGAACATATAAACAAAACTCCCACACTCCCTCCAGTCCACATTCCCCACGACTCCCTCCATTTCTCCTCATCTCCTCTCCTCCTCTACTCAGAGGAAAGCCACGGCGATGGAAGTGATGATGGACAGGACGATAACTGTGTAGCCGGTGCGGTAGACTTCCGGGATTCTGAAGCCCTTGCCCATATCCCACCACTGGTAAAAAAGCAAAAAGAGAACGAGAGAAAAAAGTAAGCATGAGAAACACTGAGATTTTAACGAAAAACAGATGCTGGTAAATGTTGGAAACGTCTGGTTATGTTTATGTACCGTACCAGCCACTTTGCCAGGCAACTAGTGTTGAAATGATTTGTCGATTAATCGATCATCAGAAAATTCATCGATTCGAATTTTGATGATCGATTAATCGTTTTAGTCATTCATCAAGTAAAAATACCAAACATTTGCTGGTTACAGCTTCACAAATGCTAAGATTTGCTTTTCTTTTCTCCATTTCATATCATTATAAAAAGAAGACTTTGGGTTTTAAGCAATGTTAAGAATCACTTTAGGCTCTGGTAACTTGTCATGGGATTTTGTCATCGTTTACCCAAAAAAATAATTGATAGATTAATCGATAATGACAATAGTCGTTAGTTGCAGCTGTACAGCCAACTATTACTTAGTGTTCCTATTAAAAATGCAATAATTTTCTAGTAAAATTAGCAAAACGGCCAAATACAACAGGAATGAAAAAAGTAAAATACATTACATAATAACCATATATATGTATAAATATATAATATATATTATGCTGTCTGTTAAAAAGCCTAAACTAGGGGACCTGGACAGCAAAGGCCTGATCCCTTTAGCTCTTCAGCCTACACCAGGAGCCAGGAGCTTCCAGCCCAAGGATCTCAGATAAACCCCACTATGGCATAAGAGAGAAAAAAAATTGCTCCCGGATCAACACTTGGCTCTATAAATCCACCTTCAGGTATTGTGAATGTGAGCAGTCTTACCAGATGGCGGATGCCGTTGTAGGTGTGGTACGATACGGGGAAGGCGATGCCGAACTTGGCCAGCCCGATGAGATAAGGGCCGACGGACAGCGAGTGGATCAAGTCCAGGTAGTACGGGTAACTCCCCGGTAATACCATCGCTGCCAAGGCAAAGGCTGAGATAGCTAGAGAGAGAGAGGAGCAGTGAGACTGGGTGATGGATAAGGGTGCGTATGTGTGAGTGAATGTGTGAGAGAAAGATAACGGTGTGTGTGTGTGTGCGTACGAGTCAGAAAGAGATGAGTGAGCCGGGCAGAAAATTAACACCTGTCAAGCTCCAAACGCTGGTAAAATTTGTCTTTGGTGGAAAAATCAATAAGCCACACTGGCCGGTAACTTTTTGAGATAATAACATTTGATGCCTCAGTTAAATACAGTGAACAGCCTGTTCTCAAACTTGTCTCAAACACGGTCTCTGACTGCGAGCCAATAAAATCAAAGGAAAACAATGGCTCTGTATCAAACAGGCTGTTGATTGGCTGCCTATTATGCTGCTGCACACAAAGCGGCAGCATCTAAACTTCTGTTTCTCCACTGACTGGATGGTTAACTAGCCCAACGTTGGTAGAAACGCCACGTTAGACACATAGAAGGCGTGAAGCCACCAAAAAGGAAAAATGAGGAGTGAGACAAAAAACATCCATTGTGTAAGTGAGTGGGCAAGCTTTAAATTAAAACTCTAAATCTATGCACATAGTACTTGATTGTGTATACAAAATGGCACTGAAAATAGGTAGGGTGAAATATTTCTGTGAAAAATGTATATTAATCAATTTGGCAGGTAATTTGTTTTAGTTTACCAGCCTTGGCAGGTGAACCAAAAAGTTAATTTCGGACACTGAGCGAGTGTATGTGAATGTGTGACAGAAAGAGATGAGACATGGTGAGTGACTGTGTGTGTCTTGACAGACTGGCAGTGAGGGTGCTGACCTTTATTGAACCCACAAACAGTGTAAACAGACTCGACATGAGCTTTTGCAGCATGCGTTGTCAAGGTCAGCAGCGAGGCCTTACAGTGCCACAGGCTATCGCTTTACCCCAGGCGAATGACTAAGAGCTATTAGCCATCCAGCATTAGACTTGATTCTTCACATGCAAAGTGTTCAGATCTATTGAACAACTTCTGCTTTGTCATTCCAGTAAGTGCTTTTAGCAGGAATCGATAGTGATGGGCTAAAACGCCCTCAGGGGGTTGTCCGAGTCAAACACACACTGAAAGCTACAGTAGAATAGTTTCAACAGGGTGTCAGAATAATAACAGAAAAGGAACACACGAGTGCTATCGAGGGCCTCTTCATGGGGGATCATTTGGGTAATTTGATGGATGTACTAACTGATGAAGGAAATACAAGGATATTCACTCCAATATCTATGGATTGTCATGGGAGAAGAAGACAACAGAACAATGCGTTACCTCCGCTGAGCCCCACCCCAGTTCCTCTGTGTGTGATGGACATCAACATGGGGACGGACCACCTGAAACACAAAGACAACGATGCAACACATTTAGGCATTTGGCTGATGCTCTTATACAGAGTAACTTAAAACAGGTGCAACAGTAGAATAAGCTACAATGATCTAGAATGATCACAGATGATGGAGAAGTGCTATGTGAAGACATAAGAGCCAGGAAGAAAGGAAGTAGTGAAATAGTAGAAAGTACAGGGCAAACCATTTGCTTTATTGGGGTATTTGGATTTTAATTAGTGTTTGATAGTACTTCATAGTGCTTATCACACAAAATGTATCTGAAGTCATGTAAATCAGTGGTACTTTTATTATTTCGAAGGTGGCCTGTCCTGCTGTTTCATAAACATTAAAATGATGAAAAGACTGCATATCTGAAACGGACTTTCATGCTAATCGTCATCTGGATAATGTAGGGTAATAGATTTCATAAAGTCCTTGGAACTACGAAGCTGAAATTATAAGAAAAAGTGAATACAGCAAATGATTTCCTTTGTTGAACAACTGAGTCATCTCCCGTCTTTTGGATTGCTTTATGAACAAGACACAGGCTACAGACTGTATTGTCTGCAGGGTAAATAACATACTTGTAGATGGTGATGTGGGGAGACATAGGTCGGTTTAGTCTGGTGTTTTTGGTCCAAAACTTGTTCATCTCGTCCTTAGCTGTGGTTCCCATTGGAGCAGCACTGTGGTCCAGAGAGGAAAGGGTTTAGATTAGTCATATAGGTCTGTTGTGGTCATGGCTTAACTTCATATAACAGAGGATATCATCACAGCACTTACATTATGCAAGTACAGTGTGAGCATGTATGTATATGTGCAAATGAACATTTTTAAAACCTTTTTCAGTTTATATATGTACTGCTGCTTGTTTGTTTATCTCTGCTTTAGATAAGTGTTGTAAAATTCTTCATCATCATTACTATGATTAGTACTAGTATTAAGTATGTGAAAACAGTGCTCTCCCTCGCCCACACACACACACACACACTACTCACTGTCTGTAGAGGACACTGTACTGGGGCCTGGAGAGACAGACGCCCTGCCGGGCAAACGTCCTAGTAAATAAGACAAGAAGGTGTTAGAATTAAGGCCCGACTAATGACATGATTTTTGGGTCCGCTGCCAATAACTGGAAAAGAAATTGAATCATATTGGATGCATTTCAAGTTAATTTATAGAGCACTTTCAACAAACAGGACTGTCACAAAGAGCTTTACAAGAAACAAAGGACACAAAAACAGATAAAAACAAAGATAATAAAAATTGGTTAGATCCGTTCGTTCCTCTGAAAGGGGCACTGTGTTTAGTGAGTGTGAAAGTTTTGAAAACAAGACAATTGTGCCAAAATCTTATATTTTAGCACCTGTCTTACTGGTGCCTCATCAGTAGCACAAATGTCATTATCCATATATGGGAAAAGCCAAGAAAAGCTTTCTATGTCAACGCACCAATGTCACTCAGGCCCTTCATTAGAGTAAGCCATGAGTAAATTCTGCCCTCCCACTACTGACTAGAACAGAGCTAAAACTCTGAGCAATACAGCCAGAATCAAGTCAATCTGATCCCAAGTAAAAGAGGAATTATGTGCAGCCACAAGTACCAGCTTACTTCTCTTTATCATGGGAAAGGAGAAATAATTGACTTCTAGGAACAGTGATAAGCACTGGCTTGATTAGCCTCATTTAGCCTGCAGCCAAGAGCCAACTAAGGTCACTGAACTGGGGAGGCAAAGTTCAACATCAATTGACTTTCTCCTTAGTTAAAACCTAGGAGACAAAAGCATAACAGTATGTGCCAAGGCGTCTTCTCAAATGAAACTATCAGTGTAAAGCAAACTCTTCAATTAGGAATCCTAATTCTTCTGGGTAACAGAATATAAACAGATAGCTAACCCCCTTATCTTTAGCACCGATGCATATGTCCGTGTCAAACAATGCCATTACAGCAAGCACAGTTCCTGTCCGTCATGTCAAGATACAATGCCATCATTTTTGTCATAATTACAGTCAAAGTTAATTATCTTTTCGACACTGTCTGTCTATTATGTCTCACTCCTAGCTTCCAGTGCCCCACACGAATGGCTAACGTTAGCCTACTAGCTAACGTCAGCTAGCATCATTTCGCAACGGATTTACGACGACTGGGGAGAATAAATCGAGATACAAAGTTATTATCACGTGTGTTGTCATCTATGTTAACGTAAGTCTGCGATACATGTCTGCACCTGACATGGCAACCGCGACAGACGAGAGACAAACCCTTAAACGAGCCGAAAAGTTATGTAGCACAGATGTACTGACCTTAGAAGCAGCGCCATGTTTGACAAGCACTGAAAGGAAGTGACGTCAGCAGATGTTGTTATTATTCTGACCATTCTGACTGGTTCTCTAAAAGCGGCCATTTTGAGAAGGTCAAAGTGAGGTGAGGAAAAGGACGTTGGAAAGCTGTCATGCTTTCTTCCCATTCACATTTCTGTTAGACTATGAGTTTAATGGTATTTAACATAATGTTGAACACCAGTAAAAACTAGCTACATGCAGGTGATAAAGCTGTTAATAAAGAAACTGTCCAAGAAAACAAAAAAGTAAAAAAGAAATGAGAAAGAACATTTAGGGAAAATGTCAAATTAAGTAGGCCTAGTTTTCTTTTTTTTCCCCCACCTTGGATCAAATGTAGACACAAATTTTGGTCACAACAACAATGTAATCTTACAAATTATTGAGGGATGAAAAACAACAAAATTAGCCTATTTGTGCATGTGGTACATTACCTTTTTATGTTTAATCAAATGACATGCTTGACAAATTTCCCTGTTTTATAGGCCTAGCCTCCACTATGGATAGTCATTATTGATAATAAAGATTAAGGATAATAACTGAAATGATGTCCAGGGATATTTTGGAATATATTTTATTTGGTACAATTCATTTGGCAGACAATATTTGGTATTCATTGAAAGCCTGTTAACATCATTTTTGCAACAGTTTATGTGAGGCACATAGGTGTACAACGCCATTCTAATACAGGAAAGGTCTTATGAAAAAAAAAAAATCTCAATGCACAATCACAAGCCTATTTTCAGCAGTATTTTCTATGATAATGAGATTTGTGAACTGATCCATGCAATATTACAACTGACAGACAGACACACACACACAGCACTTAGGCACACAAACACACATGCGCGTGTTCATCCGTGCGCACACACACACACACGCATACAGTACAGACACACAGTTCAAACTGACATTTACTGAATGTTAATAATATGTCTCCTGTTCCACCCAACCTGGAAGAGAAAGAGAGAGAGAGAGAGCGTCAGAGACAAAATGACAGGCGAGCAGTTTTCATAATATCCTTTTGTATTTTCCTATTTGTATTCATCTCATTGCCTTTGTCTCTGTACATTTCCAAATGAATCCCCTTATAACTCAGAGACTCAGATCAGCAGCGCGTGACACACAGATTAACAGAAATGATTAACTGTCACGATAAATTGTATTTGTCTCCCCATGTCTTGCTCCTCATCAACTGAAACTCCATGGCAGCGAACAGACTTTGAGCCATTGTAGTGAGTCCATATCATGCGTATGATCTCTGGGGCACATCTCAAGAGTCTACGTCAGCTTCCTTTAATTTCCTCTTTCGTCATCTCCCGCTGATGCCGTCGGCGTTGGGACAGGTGTAATCTGTTTCCGGGTGCACATTCCGCATATTTATTTCACTAGTGGGCTGAGTGCATAAAGATGGCAACCTAGTAGTTTGACATTGTCACTCGTCGCACAGCGCAAAAGGTTTTTACCTTCAAGCCTAAGCTATAGAAATGAAAAATCACTAAACCTTGAAAAATCAATGATCATAATTCTTTTCTACTTCCTCTGACGAAGTTGGAAGGAGGTTATGTTTTCACCCAAAACAGACTTGGCTGAAATTTGATGGACCAATAGCCCTTGCACTAAGGATCAGTTGATTAGATTTTGGTGGTGATACGGATCTGGGATTTCTGCCATTAGACTGTTTTTGTTTTTTAGTCATAACTATTGTGCTGCGTTCATGTGGTGGCGGGAAAGTCCGACATCCAGGGCTTCCAAGTCAGCTGCTGAACATAATTGCTTTCACATGCTATTTTGTTGGAAAATCAAACCCAGTAGCCAGCCAGTGGCCATTAGTGGAGATATAGGATGGGAATCTCCAAACATCAGACAAATAGGTCAAATGCTTCGGCTTTGGAATAGACTTGTGACTTGTGAAGATGTCTGATCAGAGACTCACTAAAAAGATATTTAATTGGGACATTTCGCATGGTCATCCCTGGGCCAATGAGTTGAAATCCTTATTTTATTTGAACGATGTGTCATTCATTTTCCATAACAGGTTACTTTGTGATATTCAGGAGATTAGGAGTAAAATGTTTCTCATGTATAAAGAAAAATGGTCTGTTGATATATGGTATAAGCAAAAATTACGAACTTATTGTCTCATAAAGAGTAGCTACAGTGTAGAACCTTATGTGAAGTATAATTTAAACAAAAGACAAAGATCCCTATGTACACAGTTACGTTCAGGAACATTACCATTAGCCCTAGAGACTGGCAGAAATTGAGAATGTGTCAATGTCTACGAGGACGTAAGGGATGTACTTTTTAGTAAAATGTCCTCTATTTATGTTGATTTTTTGGGCTGGATGATTATGAAAAACTTCAGTTCTGCTTCAAGAAGGGAATCTTTTCTGTAGCAGATTTTATTTGCCAAGCTTGGGAGAAAAGGCAGAATATTTTGTTTAAGACTGAGCTGTATAATAATCTTTAACTTTGTAATGAAATGTAATGAAAGGTATGAACACTGCAACTGTAACTTTGGTGTCTTGTAAACCCATGAGGGTTGGGCACTTTGTGTGCATGACACGAAAATAAAAGAAAATCATCATCATCATCATAAGCAATAAACAAACACACTGTTATGGAGGCAGCGGTTGGATACTCCAAGTTGGAGAATTGTCCAGCATTGACGGAGGTTTGCGCTCCACTGAGTGCCCTCCTGTTTTCATCTGTATTGGTCAGGGTTAGACATAAGGTCTTCAATGTGGTTAAGGTTAGGGTTATATAATCGACTTTTTAGGTGAGAATTTTTACAGTTACAGCTTTATAGCTTGGCCAGAAAGTAATAACCTGGAGCAAAGAGTGCAAAAATGCCAACACCGCCAATTGCACAGTAATGGCATCGATCTAAGAGGCTACCGTCTTTAAGCTCCTGGTTCATCAGGCACTTTATCCCAGCAGAGCTTTTGACGTTGAATAGATGTTGAGCTGGCACCAATGTTGAAAACCGGTGTAAATATAGCAGCAACATGAAAGTTCAGACAACGTCAATAGTCGTCCATAGCCTGCATTGTTTTGTGAAATCGTGACTTAAATTTCTTTCTGTTATCACTTCAAATCAGTTTCCAAAGCTGCTTTAATTTGAATTTACACCATGCCATGATATCACATTGTGAGAACGTGGTGCTCGTTCGGATTAATGTTGAACTTGGCCTTCTCCTGCACGTCGCCGTCTGTCAAATGCTTGCTGGGATCCTTCAGGTCAGATCATTGCAGGAGAGCTGTGGTGAGTTTTGTCAATCAGATCTCTCTCTTAAAGGAGAACAGGTAGATTTCTCTTTTTTTTTTACTGAGACAGTGGGAAAGCTGCGAGTACGGGAGCCGCAGCAGAGAAAGTCCTGGTGGGATTTGATCCCGGCTCAGCGAGGGCACATGCGGTTTGAGAGACGGGGATTTTAACAACTGTACCATCACTGGCCAATTTCTTTTCTTTTTACGCATTAAGATGACAAGGAAGGGTGTAACCTTTTAATTTTGGGTTCCCCTGGGTTCCCTTAGTCGCTACTTACCTCCAGGGTTCCTCCTCAGAATGAATTTACGGATCTCATCGTAAATGAAGATGAGGAGACTGTATGGGAAGGCACAGAACCACCACAGGGTCCTGAGAGAGAGAGTGAGACAGGGGCAGAGATGGATAAGAGAAGCAGTGAGTCATACTGTAGGTAGAGTGCAAATTGTTAAATTCATCGCAGCCATTTTTGAATATTAAGGATAACAACGTGGTGTTTAAGACGATCACAGGCTTCATTTTTAACTCTAGAGTGACAGGCTAATGGCAGCCTATTAGGTCTTTAAGAGGTTATTTTTCGGTCCGGTGGAGATATGCATATGCAGTGCGTACTTGAGGGGGTACATGCGCAAGGCGATGTCCATGCCGGGGCAGTAGGACAGGAAGGCAGCCAGGGCGGTCTCGGCGAACAGGCCGAAGATCAAGATCCTGTTCCTGTTGTGCGGAAAATAAGAGGGCATCAAAGACGGGAGGAGGAAGAGTCGATAAAGGTAAAGACATGTAATCAACAAATTACTCCAGATAGTCATCACAAAAGTTCCACATCGACAAATTAATCTCAATGAATCTAATTATCCTTTGTTCCCTCTCTAATTTCCTTCCCTGCTTCCTGCTTTTATTCATGCCTTGATTTTCCTACCTTCCACTCTTTCTTCTTTCCTTCTCACCTTCTCTCACTATTGCCTCCTGCACCCTTTTCTTCTGTATTTTGTTGCCTCTCTCCCTGTTTTTTCTCCATCCCTCCCTTCCTCCTTCCCTTCTTGTCAACTTTCCTCTCATCCTTCCTTCCTTTCTCTGTCCCTCCCACCCTTGCTTCCCATCCTCCTTCTCATCCCCCTTTCCTTCCCTCCCTCCCCATCTCACTCACTTCATGCCCTGCTGGAAGACAGAGTTCCTCCTGGTCTTGCAGATGATGAGGTCGGCCCACTGGACCACCACGATGCTGACGAAGAAGGAGGTGTGGCAGGTGAATTCGATGATCTTCCTCTGCTCATAGGTCTGCCAGGGAGAGAGAGACACAGTATATAGTATACAGTATATTTCAGTATGTACGTGCGTGTGTGTTTGTACAGTATCTCCTTACCCATTGCTGCCCGTAGCCGTCCTCCAGGTCGTTGAGGTTGCGGTCGTCCCAGTTGATGCGGATGCCCAGCAGGGTTCCTGGGAGGAAGCCGTTCTCAGCCAGAATCACAAAGTAGGTGAAGAAGCCTCCCAGAGCCTGGATCATGCCTAGTGAAAAAGTATAAACACCTATAATAAGGGTTCCGCTCCCACTAAACACTATATATCCATTTTGAGCAAAAAATGTTACCTCAAAAATGATTCTATATTTTATTTGCATAGTGCTTTTCAAGACACTCAAAGATATGTCAACAGATAAAAGATAATCTCAATAAAAGGTGCTGTGTGTAGTATTTTAACATCAATAAATCATTATTGCATTCATTTTGAGACATTAGTATAAATTACCATATACAAATGAGACCATCACCAAAAAATTGGCAGCCTCTATTGGCCTCTACACTGCATTTTACATTGTGTGCCAATAGGATGGATTTGGTGGGAAATCTGTAGGATTGCTTTACAACACAAAACAGTAAGGAAGACACTATAGCTCTTTCTTGTATCCTCCATTACTTGTGTTGTAGTTTATTTGCCAGCTGAGGATTCATCGGATGGTGACTTGACCAACGAAAACGAATGAGAAGCCCCCAAGATTCACTGCGAGAACAACACATCACGTCCAAACAGCGCTATAATCCTATAGTTCAGAGCCAGTTGAAACAGACAGGAAAAAGAACAGCTGTGCATCTTAATTGAGTGTGTGCACAACGTCAAGCGCAGAGCCCGTCTCAGACTGTAACGATGCTTCTCTGTGTGCTCGCTTTCATGAGAAGGTCGTTCTCTCCAAGACAGCTTGGGAACAACGTTCTCCACAAGGACTTGGAGTTCTTGGATTTGTTCCACTTGTTCAGCACAAACAGAGCAAGGAGAAACCTCCTCTTTGCAACAGGACACAATGGGATTTATGGGAAATCTGGGGTCTTAATTTTAGAATTACTTGTATCAACAATACCAGTGGAGTGAGATCGTTTTGACCATGGTCTCATTTGTTTACAGGAATTGTACCAATCAATTTGACAATGATATATTGAGCTTTAGAAATGCTACAAGTAATAATGTCTTAAAAAAGAGAGTCTTAAGGGAGCGTTTAAAATTGGACAGAGTGGGAAAATCCCTAAGCTCCCTGGGGAGGGGATTCTAGAGGTGGACCTAATGTTCATCACTTAGTATTTAAAAAAAGCACAGATGATTATCCCCTCATCTTTCTACCCTCTAAAATGGTACTATGTTGTAAGTAAATGGCTCAGGACTGATAGACGATAGTGAGTTTGAATTTTATGCCAGCAATCATTTTGTCAGAGAAGGCGTGACATTTTGAAAGTGATGGACATCTCATTTTAGAGCGAAAGTCTTTACATTTACTGAGGAGTGCTGATCACGGGTCGAGACCGACTCTTATTCATCGTCTCATTTATAATGTTGTGAAATCTAAAACACAACATTACAACTGAGATGTGTCACATGACCTTTCCAGTGATAGAGGAATATGTGTTACATCTGTTGTCCGGACACTGTGGCTTTGACCCTTGCACCCCTCGCTGTTGTTTTGCTTGTAATTTTGGTGATCTGTGAATTCTACTATTCATTGTAAGTCACTCTGGATAAGAGCATCAGCTAAATGCCTAAAATATTCAACGGAGATGCTTCATGACTTCAAGCTATGATGTCAGGACGGCGGTTTGTGACTGTGAACTGAAGTGTAACGATATGAAATGGCAGGTCAGGATACAACAACAAACGTTTTGTCCCAGAAATGATCATCTATAAAGTATTATGGGAGTAGATCTGATTCGCTTGCTGTTTTGAGCCTGTTCAGCTTTAAATTGTACATCATCCAATGAAGTCTTGTCATATTTTGACCTATTTAACAGTCTATGAAATTGGGCCAGCCTTTGATTTTTCACTATTCCCCAACCATATAAAACCAAGAGATAAAAAGCATACATCCAAGTGAGGCTCCAACCAGTGAAACATGACCAAGATTAACTAGAAAACAGTTGCACTGTTTCCCCTCCATTTGCTGCAAATGTCATGACAAATAGAAGAGTGTGCAACTCCCCGCTATCTGTTCACCTCCCTATCTATTTTCCCAAACTGAACGTTCCTAAACATTTATGGTGGTACATCCACTGTAAGAAATACTGGGATTTCTGATAAATGTCAATATTTGACATTTTTATGACAGTAATGTTTCTTTTATGACCATAACTGGGGCAAGGGGGCTGTCACAGTGATGCGGGTTTGAGAGCTATGGGGCGGCGAGGTTATGAGCCACGAGGGGACGGACCTATCTGGCCGTAAGCCATGCTGATGAGGCGTTCATTGACCAGCTTGTCCGTCTTGGGGTTCCTGGGCTGGCGCTTCATGATGTCGCTCTCTGCCGTCTCATAGGCCAATGAGATGGCTGGAACCTGGAGGGAATGTGGGAGGGGGGGAATGGGGATAGATCAGAATCAGGTCACTTTATCTACCTAGCACAATAAATGTACAGGAATTTGTCTCGGCGGCATTGGCGTGAAGACGTGGTGACAGTGCAAGACATGAGATAGAGGGGAGACTAGACACATCACTATTAATATAATTCAGCATTCAATCACTCCGCGGAGGGAGGAAAACAGAGAGAAAGGGCAAGGAGACGGAAAAAGAGGCAGTGACAGACAGTGACAGAGAGGGAGAGGCGGGGAGAGGAGAGGAGAGGAGACGGGGGAGAGGCTGAAAATGAATTTCAGACACTCATAAAATAGGAGGGTAGAAAGGTCCCTGTAATAAAGATCTTATATTGGCTGGTTTTACCAGGTAAGCAACAGAGCAATATGTGTGACTTAGGGCAGGAAATCGCTGGGACTTAGGTGGGATTTGAGGAGGGGACTTGGCGCCGTGTGAAACTGAGCACATACTCAGTGGGCAACAAATCCATTTTGTTTTGGTGTTGCACTCCCCTGACCCAAAGCAGCGGTGGGAGATTGAGAAAGACGAGGAGTGGGAGTAGGATGTGAGTATCCCTGGCATTGATTTTTTACACTTCTGAAGGAGTGTGTGTGGTGTGTGTGTGGATGTTTGTGTGTGTGTGCACCCAGTGTGTTTGGCACATCCCAATTTCAGACTTGAAGTGTTTTAAACTGTGCCACGTCTTGCTTTGATAAACATCTTTCGTAGCTAGCCTTTTCCACATGGCAGTGCTTGCTAAAAATAATCAGAGCAGACTCAAAGCGCTGCTTGTCACCGCTAAATCTCTGCACAGCCCTGAAGCCTGTAGCCTGGAGTTGAACTAAGCTGTTAACAAGCTGTTAACAACTTCACCAGCAGGCATGAAGAATTTGTACTTTTACTGTACTATAAATACAGTTTTCAGGTATTTTACTGAGTTTTTAAAGTCACACTCAAATGAAAAAGGACTTCTTCGCCTCTTTAGCTCATTCTATCATACCATACACCTATTTGACAATTAGGCCACAAAAATGACAAAAAATATATTTTCTTGGCTTTTTATATCAAAACCTCATTACTTTTACTTCCTACAAAAGGGAAAAAATGTAGTGGTTTTTGAACAATCCTGCCCCTCCGTCCTTCCCATCAAATAAAACTGCCTTTCTCTCCCTAGCTGATCTCCCATTGGTTCACACTTTTGAATGATCCCTCCTCGCGTTATGTCTCAACAGGAAATACATCACATTAAGGAAGCAAGGTGCTCTCAAAATGTTAGTTAAATGTTATTTTCAATTCAGGGAACTTTTAGAGTGCAACTTTTCAAAGCAAATATCCAGCTGTTTATTCCGCCAGCAGTTATTAAATACATGCAGACACTTGTTACTTTGAAGAAAACATTTTTGTTTTTTGTTTTTATGCAAAACAGGTGTACAAATGATTTGCTTTTAAACTTCAAACAGTGCATCTTTAAAGAGAAAATCCAGCCTAAAAAAATGTACTATCCCTATGATCTTAGACAGTTAAGTAAATATTTGTCAACATGAACAACTCTCTCCCGCAGCTAGAAAAACAATCTTTGATGCCACCAAAAGAAAATGAGTAAAACTGCTGTATTAACAATGAGAGCAAGCATAGCTGCTCCCCTTTAACTTAACATGGGGAGAATATTGCATTGAAATTAGAACGCTTCCTAGCACTAAAATATGAGGCCTTTTTATTAAACTTTTCATACTTAAGGAGTTGACATTTAATATCACATACTTCATTACTTTTATTTCAAGTTTAACACCGGTGTAATCTTTGGTTTTGGCTTATTGGGACTTATAGCGACTGTTTCCCGCCACACACTGTTACTAATGTCTGGTGGCTAAGAGCAGGCACAGGTCCTGTATTAAACATATTCATCGTCTGCTTCTTCCTCTTTTTTTCCTTTTTTTTTGCAATGATGGATTACGCCCCTCAGGCAAGCAGTGTGTCGGCAACTCTTTTTGTTGCTGCTGGAAATACAATGTAGAGACCGGCATCTGGAAGCCGCACAGACAGGAGCTTTAAAATGTAGGCTAAATCTGCATGTGAGCGTCACCGGGCCTTTGTTCTGCTCCAGCAAATGGATATCGGCAGTGAGCCAAGAGCAAATTCATACCACCTACAGAAAGAACAAATTAAACCCAACGTTTTGTTCTTTTTACCTTCAGGCAGTAGTGGCACTGGACAGCCGTACTAACATTAACTCAGCTTTAGCTTGCCTAGTAGCTGTGCAACATGCTAACAATTAGCTTCCCTGTATTGAGAGGTTTCTGGAATATAACCCACTACATACAGACAAATCTCCAAATTTTAGGTCTACTCTCTGTGATCACTACCGGGAAAATTCCTGTGATTGAATTGTGTATAAAAGTGGTAAAAGTTACCGAAAAACCTTTATTTTTTCTCAAGGCGGCAGAGGGAACAAACGTCCAAAAAATGCCTTAAAGGGTAACTTCGGTATTTTTCAACCTAGACCCTATTTTCCCATCTTTTCTGATCCGGTCTGTGTGTAACTTCCTGCAACAACTCAACTCTCGCGAGACTTGAGCGGGATTTGGTTACACACAGACCGGATCAAGCGAAAGGTAAAGAAAAACGTTTCATTTCTCTGTAGGGTCCTTTCCATAATGTTGTCAGACACTTATAATAACAATCTGAGCCTGTCAGCGGCAAAAACAAGAACTTTTAGTGGACGTACGTTGACGGTGAGATTTGCCCCGTCGGATTACATTGCAGCTCGTTTCGCGGCTGCCGGCTGATGCGATCTCGCTCAATATTGGACCAATTTCAAAAATTGTTGTCCCCTTTAGTCACTTAGACACAAAAAGATGGGAAAATAGGGTCCAGGTTGAAAAATAGCGAAGTTACCCTTTAACAAAAGTGAGATACGTTCATCAGCGCATAATGCTATGTAAAACTACAATATTTAGTGGTCATTTGGCGGTCACTTAGTCAAACTCAGCTTGTTGATTCTGATAGTAGATAGTACACTATATAAGTCCCGCCCCCTGGCTCCACTTTGTAGTCCCTGTAGTCCTTCTGAGCGATACTGAGCTCAGTTTTCTCTGATAAACAGTTCCACTCAACACCTGATTCTCCGATTGCGGGTGTTTCAAGGTAAGTAATGGAGAATATTAGCGACGATTGTTGAATAGGGACCTTTCCAATTCATTTGTGTATTCATAGCGTTCTGTTATATCACCCCAAGGCCATCTTGGTGGGAAAATAACAGGTGACTATAATAAATAAGCAGGTGATTATAATCAAATGACAGCCACAGCCAGTGAGCTGTGTATTTGGTAAAGCACCATATTGGTAGGAAATGCATGTGACATCATGGGAATACTATGAATAAAGTTGTAGCTCATTTCCATAAATAATTGAACGCCTACTCAGTTCCCTGCCTAAAGGAAATGTTTGACGGAAATCCTATAAACGGGCAATGTGCCGGTGGTCGTTTTGCAGTTTTTCAATGTTTTAGCAGAGAATTTGAAAACTCTTCACTGTGCACCACAAGATCTATTTAGCTGCGTTATGTAAATACAATGTTCTCACCCTGCTCATTGATGAAAAAACGATCGTCTTGCTACAACATAACATTAATCACGGTTCCATTGGGTTCTGCCACTTTATATTTTTATTGCTTCTCACTTACATTTCTTCTTACATCTTATTACTGCATTGTTTGTATAGGCTACTGCATTTGTTTACTTTGTTTACATTGTTGTGGCTAGCTCTAGGCTCAAGAATTTCATAATTTTATAGAATTTCATAGAGTAATAGTCCATTGGTGGAATAAACTCTTAAGCTACCTTACAATGGATAACATTTATTACAAGAGTAAAGGCAGATCCTCAGACTTTTTAAAAAATATGGCAATCTCATACAGAATTTGGCTTTAAGAACCTCTTACACCAATGTCAATGATTATGACAATGGCAGGATCTGAGTGCAATAGTTTGTGTTGTTTTGTTTGTCTGTTCTTCGTTTTGTTTCTATATCTTGAGGATCTGATATGTGGGGATCCCTGATTGTTTGGAGTAGGCTCGACCCTCATTACTCCACTGACTAAACTTTTATTTTTCCCTCCACGTTGTTACATGATTGTTATATCTCATCATGTTGTGCTTACCTTGCCTTGTTTTGTCTGTTTTGTTTTTGTAGGGGGTGGATTGGAGATATGGGGAATGAGTTATATGTGTGTGTATACTCCTTGTGTTGTTTTCAAAAAGATAATAAAAAAAAAAAGAATTTCATAGCTAACTTTATTTGTATCTTGCTGTTTTGTTGCGCTTATGACAATAAAGAACCTTGAACTTGAACCTTGAACCTTCAGCTAGCAAAATGCTGAAAGGATAAGGCCGATGTTTTTGAATGCATTGCTTACCATCAACAAATCCTATGAAAATAACAAAATCAACAATGCGTTTTGCTCTACTCCCGTTACTTTCTGACTTCCCACGTATCGTTTTTAGCCGTCAACCCAGAAGTCATTGGCTCCAATTGTAAGCTAAAAACCTTGAAATACAGCTCACAAAGACATAGTTTCAATTTTAAAAATCGCTAACTGTTACCATGAAAAGTCAGGCTGTTGTAGTTATTACCAAATCAAATTTAAATGGGAACAAATTCTTCATTACGCCGGGGACTATTTTCGGTGCTACGGAACTACTTTCCTGAGATCGCAAACGTGTTTACGGCCGGCTTATTAAGTTGTTTGAGGAAAAAGTCGGCTGGCCCGGTGCATCGCGATGATGAAATATGTTGCCCAGAGCAACGGCATGGCTCTTTGATGTGTTTTTAATCGTTTTTTTAATACAATGGAGTTCTATGGCTGCTGGGACATGGCTGCATTGGGCACCGGCTACATGGACGAGACTTGCTGGCAAAACAAAATCATTGCTGATTTTGTTATTTTCATAGGATTTGTTGACGGTAAGAAATGCATTAAAAAACACCGGCCTTATCCTTTAAGTTTGGAACCCGCCCCTCCCCCCCCCCCATCGCAGAAAGTTGTGTTTCGTCTGACATGGCGTGTTCAGGGAAGCTAACTGCTAGCATGCAAACGCACGGAGAAACAAGCCTGTGACAGAGACGTTCAGGCACGACAACAGCCGTCCAATACGAGCACCTCAGGGCGATGAAACACAACGACGTGTGTTTTTTTTTTTCGGGCGGGACGTCCCTATAGACCGAAGGGTGTCGGTGTGCGTCCGCTCACCATGTCGGTGCCCAGGTCGATGCAGAGGATGGTGACGGTTCCCAGAGGCAGAGGAACGCTGGCGATGATGAAGAGGAGGAAGGGCGTGATCTCGGGGATGTTGCTGGTCAGCGTGTAGGCGATGGACTTCTTCAGGTTGTCGAAGATCAGACGACCTGCAGCCGCCGGGGACAGGAGAGACGAGAGAGGGATGTTCAGAGAGAGAGAGAGAGAGAGAGAGAGAGAGACAAGTGGGGTTTTCAATCTGCTTTTAATCCTGCTTGGTTTTACTTGAGTCTTTCTGCCTTTCTTTCTTTCTTCCTGTCTTTCTTCCGTTCTTTCTTTTTTTCATACTGCCTTTGTTACTTTATTACTTTCTCTCCAACTACTATTCTTTCTTTCATTTCTTATTCTGTTTTGCTTTGTTTCTTTATTGCTTTCTCTCCATCTAATATTCTTTCTCTTTCTTTCTTTCTTTCTTTCCTTCTTTCTTTCTGTTACTTCTCCTTATTCTGTCTCTCTGTCCTGACCTTTTATTCGTTCCTTCCTTCTTTCTTTCTGTCTTTATTCCTTTTCCTCCTATTTTTCCTTCCTTCCTTCCTTCCTTCATTCTTTCTTTCCATTTATCTAGTATTCCTTTCTTCCTACCTATTCTGTCTTCCTTTAATCTCTTTTTCCACCCACTATTCCCTCCTATTGTGCTTTCTTTTCTTCCCTCCTTCCTTTCTTCCTTCGTTACTTTTTTTTAAAAACTTTTTTTGTTCCTTTCTTTATATTATTATTTCCCCCCCTTTCATTCTATTGTTCCCTCATGTTTTCGTTTTTCCATTCTGCCTTTCCATCTTTAATTTCATCTTTCTTCCTCTCTGTCTTTCTTTCTTCCACATCCCTCCCTCCCTCCCTCCCTCCTCCTCCTCCTCCTCACCCTCCTCCACTCCAGTGACAATGGAGGCGAAGTTGTCGTCCAGCAGGATCATGTCGGCCGCCTGCTTGGAGACGTCAGAGCCGGCGATCCCCATGGCAACGCCGATATCGGCTTTCTTCAGGGCCGGCGAGTCGTTCACGCCGTCGCCCGTCACCGCCACGATCGCCCCCTGCATCCACAAGGACCGCCGAACAAAAAAGCGTCAAGAAGAGGAAGATAAGTACTACGATTTAGGCTTTTCTCTCCGACACCCTCCCCCCTCCTTCTATTCTGTCTTAATAATGTCTTTTCAAAGTAGCTCTGGGGCGATTAAATGAAAAGTGGAATTGAGCTGCAATCATTCAGTCACATGGAGTGAGAGTGAGTGAGTCAGGGTGAATTATAGCATGACCTGAAAATGTGAGTGTGAATATGTGTGTGTGTGTGTGTGCGCACATACACACACATTCATGCACTTACAGTACATGTACACACACACTCATCTATTTTCAACTATTCACACACAAAGCTGAGCGCACAAAATTCAGCCACAAGTTAACACAGTATATGCCTATATTCAATCATATATTTTATGCACACACACACACACACACACACACGCATATCTCAACCATACCTTCTCAAATGGCTCACACACACATCTATATTCAACCATATACTCTCAAATGGCTTACAAACACGTGGGCGTGGACACACACACACACACACACACCTGTAGTCAACCATACACTCTCAAATGGCTCATACATATGCGCACACACACACACACACACATACCTGTATTCAACCACACACTTTCAAATGGCTCTCACACACACACACACCTATATTCAACCATACCCTGTGTGTTAAACACACACCCACACATCACTATTCAACCGTACACTCTCAAATGGCCCACACACACACACACACATTCACACACTCACACACACACACTCCTGTCCATTCACCTGTCTCTGGCAGCCTTCCACTATGATGAGCTTCTGTTGAGGTGAGGTGCGAGCGAACACAATCTCAGTGTGGTTCCTCAGCAGGTCGTCCAGATACTCCGAGCTCATGTCCTTCAGGTCCGACCCGTGCACCACGCAGGCCTTGGCATCCCTGGGGCACACACACACACACACACACACACACACACACACACAAAGACACACAATAAGAAGCCAGGAACACTAGGGAGAATTATGCAAAGGGGCGGACTGACATTTTCTCTCTTTCTCTTCAAGTGTGTCTTTCTCTCTCTCCCTGTAACACACTCACTCACTCATGCACAAAAACACACTCTTTCAAAACATACACTCTATCATGCTCGCTCTGTCTCAAACACACACACACACACACACATCCATGCACACACATACTGCCACACATACTGACAGGCTTTTATATGCTTGTATCTCCATTTTATCTTTCTTTTTGTAATTGTGTTTCTTGTTTTATTGTTTTTTTACCTATTTAGTTAAATATTACTGTCTCTTTTGGGGACAACTTGTATTGTCTGGGCATTCATGTGGTTTGGCACACACTTTTATGTTAAGTTCCATCTGTATAGTTGTATCTCTGTTTTTTTTAGTTGTATCTGTTCATCTCTTATATTACCTTTCATTTCGAT
This sequence comes from Centroberyx gerrardi, assembly GCF_048128805.1. NCBI lineage: Eukaryota > Metazoa > Chordata > Actinopteri > Beryciformes > Berycidae > Centroberyx > Centroberyx gerrardi. The sequence continues at coordinate 24,460,964 of NC_136009.1, forward strand.
TTCAACTTTATTTTATTTATTTAATTGTGGTGCTTTTACAACACTGTTTCTTTGGGTTTTATTGTATGTAAAGCACTTTGTACAAATAAACATATTATTATTGTTATTACTGTAGATACATTGCCACCCACATTCTCAAGCGCACACACAAACAGAGACACACATCCTCTCATACACTCATACACACACACCCCAACCTCCCCCAACACACACACACACACACACACACACTCACACACCTGGGGTTTACTTGGCTGAGGGGAATGTTCAGTCTCTCAGCGATGTCCTCTACCGTCTCGTTGCCCTCGGAGATGATGCCCACGCCCTTAGCGATGGCCTTGGCCGTGATTGGGTGGTCCCCGGTTACCATGATCACCTGACCGCCGAGAGAAAAGGCCCATAAATCACAGCGCATTATGACATTAAACTGCGCTGCGTCTCATCCATGTGACATGTCTCACGGCACGGTGGAGCCGTGTGTCCCGAGGCCGATAAGTCATCCGAACGGTCCTGCGTAGCTCCGTGGGTAGAGCGAAGGCGCTAACGTCGCAAACGCACCACAAGCATCAGACGCACGCGTTTTCAAAGGCCCCAATTGTTTTGAATGGACAAACGCACACTCAAGGCCTCCAGTGGAGCGTCAAATTGCCTTGATGCGTTGCTCCCACTGTGGTTCGATTTCAGGAGCGTCAACAGAGACCGGCGCGGCTGTTTTTTTGTGGTTTCTGGAGCCGCAGTGCAAAAAGAAAGAGGTAAGATAATGATATTAGCACCCACTGACAGCTCATCAAGGCAGCTAGTTTAAAGATAAAATATGTTATCCATCTCGGTGGTGAAGTGCAAATGTTGACGCTTCAAATCTCGTGCCTGCAGTGCACCATAGAAGCGTAAAACAAGGTGCGTCAAATGCGCATCCAGAGCGTTTGGGGCCAACCGTGCTAAACATGTATGTGGTCATCGGCACTGTATGGCCGGTGTTGCCAACTCTCTTCACAGGAAAGTGGCGGTAGAAGTACGGTAAGTACGCTAGAAGTACGGTAATTTGCATATGAATATATTTGCTACACCAAGCGAGGTGTTTTGAGAGGAAGGTTTTTCCTGATGGTCCGTAAATTAGCAAGAATTGTCCCTAGTCGCTTGAGAAATAAAGTTGCCAGGTGGTCCGAAAGGTCGTTAAATCTAGTGACAAAGTTGCCAATTTGGCAACAGTGTGTTTGGCTCTTTGGGTAAAGGCATCCATTAACGGCTGTATGTTATGAATGCTGTATCCTCTCACTTTCAACCTCAGATCGACCTGGGAGAGTTACCTATATGACCTGTGCAACAACTATCAAAGCTGCTGATGTCTGTATCCTTTCACCACGCCTCTATTATTTAAAACAGACGAGCGAAGCCCCAGGAAAGGGAACTACAACCAGGGGTGAATCTGTGGAACCAATTACCTTGATGCCAGCAGAGCGGCATTTACCCACTGCGTCGGGCACAGCGGCGCGCGGCGGATCGATCATGGAGATGAGACCCAGGAAGCAGAGCTGCTCGGTGGGGAAGTTCATGTCTTCACAGTCGAAGGTGAATCCTCGGGGGAACTGGGACGACGACATGTTCACGTGGCAGAAGCCTGGAGCAGAAGAGGGATCAGTGAAGGTCAAGGGCCGTAGGTTTCATTTAGGCGTAGTGGCAGCATAAATGCAACTCCATTTCCCCTCACTTCATCAGCAACATTGAAAGAAATATACAAATTTACATGAGAAAAGTACGCAAGGAGAACTATTGGTCAGTGTGAAACACTTTGCTAAACTGAATCCCTGATCTCATGGGCAAACATTAATCAAAACAAGAAACATGGCAGTCTAATTTGCTATTAAAATGCATTTAAAGGAGATTCAAACAACAAGGAGAGGCGCTCCATTTTTTAAAGGGGAAAGGGTGTTTGTGCATGTGACCAAAGCCAATGACAAAATGTGCTTCAGTAAATTCAACCCAACTAAAAATGCAGAGCAAGTAAAAATACAGGATATGCATTTGAGGCAAAAATTAAAGGGTTGTGGGGGGGGGGCATCTGAGGAGTATAGGCTATCGCTGTTGTTACGAAAAACAAATGTAACTCTAATTTTACCAAATTTCTTGTTTTACACATTTACCCGCATATTAGGCAGAGTAATTTTCATAACCCTAAGTCCCATGAAACCCATTCAAAACAGGACAATAACATTTCAAAAATGCTTGGTTGTCCACTTGAAAATAAGGATCTACTTTTTAGTATCATCCAATGAACAATAAGGAGTCTAAATATGTGGAGTCTATATATGTGGTTGTTGCTTTTTACAGCAAACATGTTAAAGACATGTGAATATGAAAGCGGTCTGAAGCCTTTCGAAGAAGCCTTTGGAAAATACAAGGTTGTCTTCTGGCAGCAGTGGTAATTTACCTTACAGTATGCATGCAAATTAATTTGTATTTTAAATGTAGATTTAGAGGAGGCTGATCTGAAATACAAATTGAATCAGCCTCTTTAATTAATTGATGATCCACAGCCATTTAAATATGTATCTGTTGAAATTCCTGTGGAGAAAATACAAAATAAAATGCTTCCCATGAGTAACCCACATCTGTCTAAATGTGAAGAAACCTTTTTGTAATACTCCAATCCCTGCAGAGTATGAGTGAGGGTTTTTTTTTTTTTTTTCATGGACTGAAATGGCTATTTGAAGGCTTTCCATATCCATATAAAAATGTGACACCTAACAAAATGATGATAGCACATAATTACAACCCATGGCACTTTTTAAAAGACACCAGATAACGTAGTTCCTTGATTGACAAAATGCTGACATTTTCACAGATTGGATGCTCTATATATTTCAGAGATAATGAAAGCTGAACTTCAGGTAATGATTGTTTTGTTGTTAGTATTTTAGAAAGGCATCTGTCATTTCATGCACAAATCATATTCATTTAGAGAGTTTAGATGTAGAGTTTGGAAATTCTGACCTGAGATACCCCCATTTAACTCCAATTACCAGTTGATAATCCTTACACATTGAACTTTAAATTCATACCATAGAGAACCCATACCTATCCAAATGTTGGGGATCTTTTTTGTCATAATAAATTCCATGATTTCCTCTGAAATTTTATGTGACAGTGGTGCTTGGCAGATATTTTCAGTTTTGGCTCCATGTCGGTCTGTTTTGGTCCCAGTTGTGGTTGTAGTGCAGGTTGCAATGCCAAAAAAGTTGTTCTTTGGATACTTTTTCATAATAACAGCATTCATTTTGCACTATTAGAGGGACATTTGGCAAAACTACCCCGTTTACTGAGGAAATAATAAAAAGCAAACACGGTAACCGGTCGCTGATGTGACAGTGTGATGATAGCTGGTGTCACCAGACGTACCCAGCACTCTCTCTCCCAGTCCTCCCAGCTCCATGTAGGCGTTCTGGAAAGCATCTTTCCAGTTGTCATCCAGAGGAAGCTCCTGGCCATGGATCATAATGGTACTGCACCTGGAAAACAGTCATTTAGATATACCTATTAATACTGCTACTACTACTAGTACTACTATGGCGACTAATACTACTAATAACAATATATGTATTATTTGTATACATATATATACAGTATATATACTGTATATCTATATGTATAGCACTTTTCCAAAAGTGCTGGAAAATGAACAAAACAAACATGTTAAGAAACAATCAGCTGACACAGTGGGAAAAAAAAAGGTGGGTAAACTATGACCAGTTGGTGATCATCACAAGGCAAACCACTAATAGAAACAAAAATAAACCATGCTTCCAGAAAAACACTATTTGTGCTTTTGTCTTTAAAAGACCCTATATCTTCATAAAACTTGAATCAGTTTGATACCACCACAAAACCTGAATGGATAGAACGGTCATTCCCATTCAAATTAACGTGCCAGGATGGTCGGAGCGGCGGCCATTTTTATGTGAACCGTTGGGCCAGCTTGTGTTTAAACTGACTTACGGCAAGTTGCTGAGGCCAGAGGGGAGCTAACATGCTAATGTTGACTACAAGAGCTAGCGAGAGAAGCACCGTCTTCAATAAAGCTACGTTAGCCTTGTTGCTAACGTTAGCTTTCAGTTGAGTTTTGACAGTTTGCTAACAGACTCATCTGCACAGTTATACTGTTACCATGGCAAACAGTGAAAGAACTGCTCCATCCATTCAAGTTCTGTGCCACTTACCATGATGTATACTTTATGTCAGAAGATTTATGTCAGGCTAAAATGGTGGGTAAACTTTATTCCACAAAATAAAAAGGTGGGCAATGACAATTTAGATTGGTTTATCTCCATTACATCCCTGGAACAAAATTGTTCAAGAAAATGTAATGGCAATAGGCTACTATCACAGCAATACAAATATACATTAAAAAAAAATAATAGCACCTTAGGCTTTATAGTAATATTGTTCTTCAAATTCTTATTGAAGTATTGTTAATATGTGTAAAGGAATAGATGACCCAAAGAAGAGTGAATATTTTACACTGCCTTAGTTGTGAGAGATGTGATTGATCCGTTATTGATGAACCTACCTGTCCAAAATTCTCTCAGGAGCTCCCTTCATGACCAGAATATGACCAGAGGGATTGTCCTCCAGCTCATGGATAGACAGCTTAGAAGAAAAAGGAGGAGGATGAGAATATTGTTAAGGACATAATATGAAGGGCTTCAATCCAAAACATATATATAGTCATTTTGGAAAAAGATGATACTTGTAGTTCATTGCTGATTGTTTTTAAAAACACAGATTACAGTATCTGAAATGTTTCTATTTTGTAAGTAAAGAGCTCAAGATAGCCTGTGACTTCTATCATAGTCGGTAATGAATTTTACTTTCATGCCGGCAATCATTTTACAGGAGTGGGTGTCGTATTTTTCCAAGTGGTTTGGAATGGAACTCATATTGAAGTCAACGTGACTGAGTGAGTACACATGGAAAGTCATATGTATTCTCCGTGTTGAGGGCTATGACAGAAACATTCACACTCTTCTGTGCATTTGGTAGAGATTCCTATGGTGTGCAGTTGCAGTGTGCAATTCATCCCCCCCCCCCCCTCATCCTCCCCTCCCCTCCCCTAGGTAATTTGTATCTGAGTCACAGCATATCTAATCTCAGAAAACCAGAGCGAAATTGCTTTTTTCCCAACACAGACATTCCTATTTTAAGTCTGGGAATAGGTACACAAACTGCATGCAAGAAATCTTTGTTTGCTTTAACATTACTGTTGTGTTATTTATATGCTGGTTCAAATCCCACGACTGGCATGGCTGGGAAAGACCGGGTGTGGAAAGTGAATGAGAAACGCTCTCCTTTTACCTTAATAATACTGCTGAGGTGCCCTTGAGCAAGGCATTTAAGCCCTTACAGTGCGAGTGATGCTGCTCAGTGGCTAACAGCAGTGTACTGGGCAGCTTCCAGGTGTGACTGTGTGTAACTGTATGAATGTGAAGCAGGGCGTTGCTGTAAAACACCATGCATACTAAGGCGGCCTTCCCTGGATAAATGATGTAACTCCGGCTCTACTTCACTATAAACACCAAGGTGTTACGAAAGATAGATAAAAATAATGTTGAAATAGGTTTTAATTAATAAATAAATTTTTATTCTTCTGTCAAGTGTGCAAGAAGTTCTTTTTAACCTTCCTTGGATTAGCCTGATATTCAGACTGAATGGCCATTTCGTACCACTCCATTATTCAGCCTGAGATTGCCTCCTTGTTAGCCGTTTTCTGTGTATGTGTGTGTGTGTGTGTGTGTGTGTGTGGGAGGGTTAATTTTCCCTAAACCAATCACTAGTGAGTGATGTATCCGGCAGCTCTTAAGTTAGTGTATTTATACCAACTTTACCAAGAATCTTGGTCTTTGCAAAGACAATATGTTGTTGTTGTTAAGGGGTGATTTTAATAAATCTTTTCTGCTGAAACGCCAATGAAAAAACGCATGAACGGTTGAAACTTTAGTCCTGCCCGCAAAGGTGCTGATTGGCTCGATTGTTTCTCAGAGCGAGAACAAGCCGTTGACTAGAGCAACACCAGACTCTCTGAATCGCTCAACAAAATCTGAAGAGTGGGCGGGACGCGATTCAGGAGTCTGGAACCACGCTATCCCTGAAAAAAAAAAAAAAGTTAAAAAAATCACATACTGAACAGGATGATTAAGTCCTGGAATGTGAAAATTGTGTTTTCCAGGCCTGGAGACTCGTCTTATCACACATGATGCATAGCCAATTTCTGGAATAGTCATAGTATAGTCAAGGAATTTAATTATAAAAAATGAGTAGTGACCCTGGATCCAGTTCTGGTCTGCCGCGAACATGCGTCAGCAGCGATTACGGCACAGTGTTGCGATGCGTGAATATTCCCGGTACTACCTGGTACTTGTTGGTGGAGTTGAAGGGAATCTCTGCCACTTTGGGGTTTCTGGCTCTCATGTTGCGAACGCTCCCACAGCACAGCTCGATGCATTTCAACAGAGCCGACTCCGACGCGTCCCCCGCTGTATCCCTCTGGGGAAGCACACACAGGCACGCATTAGCACAGCCACTCACATATGCATATTAAGTAATGAGTGTTGTCTGTCTCGCTGTCTGTGTTTATACGACGGCAACGGAAAGAAGCTTCAGACTTTTATTTTGTTATTAGTACCTGAGTACCTGAGAGGGAATTCTTTACCATCATTACAGGCACAACAGTCATGCAGGTAGTGAAGTGCCATCTGCATCTCCAGCGCTCGCATTCTGACTACAACATTTTCTTCAAAGTAGCATAAGGGCACAGAAATAAGAGTACATACGAGAGGAAAACAGGAGGAAACAAATAACTAGCTCCCTGGTTACCACAAGAGTTGCCATAGCAACCAATAACTGACAACTAGTGATGCTTAATGGGAAATGGAATTGCAGATAATTGGAACGTGTCTTTGTTTAGTCGGGTTGCTTCGCTTGAACGACCCGATGTATAAAATTGTAACATGTAAGGTTTCAACATGAACATTTTAACATTTAAAAATATATCTAAATACGTGTACAGTACTTGCATAATGTAGACACACACACAACCAGACACACAACTCGCACGTGCTCACACATACACACACACACACACACACACACACAGAGAGGGTAATATTTGTTTCTGTGGTATTGCCGTTTCATCGGTTCTGATTCTGTGACATAAAGTCACCTGTGTGGTGCTTGAATCGGTTTACGAGGGATTTCTGCTTTGATAACCCATGAAATCCCCACAAAAATGAAAATTCCACAATGATCACTACAAATCATTCGCTCTTGGAGCCAATTCATTAAAATCCGCCCTGATTGCCGCACTGATTGACCTGACGCCCAATATACCACGGGGGCCGCACCCGAGACACGAGATTTCTCTTTGTCCCTATTTATTCATTCATGAACAGCCGCAAAACAAGGACACACGCGCCGCAAGATTTGTCCTTGTTTGTGCCTTTTCATGAATGAATAAATAGATCAAGGAAATTCCATGTCTCTGTTTTTTTCCGGGTGCGGGCGGGGACTTGTTCTCGTAATGGTAGCGGAGCCCCGGCCTTGACTGCCGTGTTTGAGCGCCATCGAGGGAGAAGACTGTTACTTAATGCGGGGAGGAAGCCTGTTCGCCTCCAGGGGCGGGCGGCGGCGGCGGCGGCGGCGGGGTCGGCTCCCACCGGAGGCACCGAGCCGTAATCCCTGTCACTGAGAGCCATACGGAGAATTTGTTCAGGCCAATGTAGCACGGCTTGGAGAATGGTGGTTGGTAGAACCCTGGAAGAGTATTGACTTACCCACCCAGCGGTGTGTGTGCTTGTGTATCAGTGTGTGGGAGTTATTTCCAAGGGTGCATTGGATTATCCTCTGCGTGTGTGTGTGTGAGTGTGAGTGTGCGTGCGTGTAAAAGTGTGAGGTTTTTTCGATGCGCGTGTGAGAGACTGTCTGTGTGTTTGCCGCTGCGCTTTTGTGAGCCGCCTGTGTGTGAAGTTGACCTGGGTCAAATAGTATTGACAAATAATTTTTGTGGGCTGTTTTATCCCACCTGGGTGCCGAGCGGGTGGAGTGGGCCACATAAAAGAATACAGTGGGCACAGTGAGAAATTTTAAGAATCACAGGAAAGAATCGAAAATTCAGTTTCAACTACTTTTCTGTGACTGACAGCTTACCTGATGCTATACCTGCACTCGTGTGGTTAACCCCACCCTACTGGCACGCCGTGTAGACAAAATCAAATGCTATGAATAATTTGCATTATTTGACCCAAGTTTAAAGCAATATTCCACTTAGTTTTAACATGGGGGTTATTTGGCACTTGACTGCTATGAAAACCAGAATATCAACTACTCACCAAGATCAGATGGACAAGTTTGTAGCGTTCAGATTTTTACTTCCCGTTCATTTGAATGAGGCCATGAAAATAGACTGAAAACTGACATTTAACACGTTTGTGAACAGATTCATCAACAGATCCTGCTTTTACTACAACAAAGCATCCTGGATCCTTCATCATTTTGCATTTCTATTCTTGGTTAATACTAAAATTAGTATTTAAAAATAAAAGTAGATCCGGTCTCCCAAACAGGAACTATCTCTCCTAAATGGTATCCCTCCGCTATGTTTTCTTCTATCAATAAAAATGCTATTTGGCGAAATTGACCCCCAATCAATTGACAGTAGTGGGATCTGTTGTTGAATATGTTCAAGAATGTATTAAATGTCAGTTTTCAGTCTATTTTCATGGCCTCATTCAAATGAACGGGAAGTAAAAATCCGAACGCTACAAACTCGTCCAGCTGCATCCGATCTGGGTGAGTAGTTGATATTCTGGTCTTCATGGCGGTCAAGTGCCCCATGTTAAAACTAAGTGGAATAATCCTTTAAATAGGTTTGTCCATAATGTCATTAGATGAAGCAGAAATTGTTAAACTCCAGCAAGGTTTTGGATAGCCACGGTTGTAGTGAGTGTGTGTGTGGCGGAGGTTCGTACCGTCAGGATGGGAAGATGCTCCTGGCCGGCTTTGAAATCAGCTCTGTTGCAGAGGCCGGCCACGCGAGACAGAGCAGCCCAAGTAGCAGAGCTCTTGTCAAAAGCAGAACCTGAGAGAATAGTAGAGGGAACTGTGTTAGACTTTTTTTTTTTTTTTTTTAAAGTGGGGCTCATGCAGTATTTATGCCACCGACTTTACTCTCGGTTCACAGGGTAGCTCTGGATATAGTAGCTAAATAACAGAATTGGGGTCAGTTAAGTTGAGTGATCCCTTTTTCCTTGACACAAGTGATATTTCGAATTCCCCCGCCTGGAAAATGCCATTCATTTTTAACCAGAATGTCTTGGAAAATAAAAGCGGTTTCGAAAAAAATTCCCGTATCAAAATTTCATCCCTCCCACCCAATCGAACCAAAAATGACCTCCACTCTGCTGCCGGTGCCTGCATTCATTTTTCATTTACATTTTATTTATTTAGCCAGGAGTCTCCACAGTGGTCACTGTCACTGTTATTGCTAAAATGGAAACAGAAATGAATGCGGTAGAGTCATGCAACATACACAAGGGCAAAAAGTGGCTGGACTTGTTCAACTTGACAAACACAGTGAGGTGCAAAAGGCTCGGAAAACTGCAAAACCTGCAAAAAAAATAGCCGGCGCTCTTGAAAAATGAATACACTGTGTTTTTATTCAGCAGTGGCTCTGTTTCAGCTGTGTGGCCTTTGTCAGCACTGCTGGCTAGCCTTCCAGTGTAAACATATAATGTATGATTGTACAAACGTTTGACTCTACACTCATTGGCATGCATACAACACAACACTTTTTTTTTTTTTTTTTGCTTTAAATCTTTTGGTTAGCGCTAAAAGCTTCTTTGAAATTTGGCTCGACTCGCTGGCTGTTTGGTGGGATACAGGAATCCAATTGGTTCCACAGCAGCAGTCTTGCCGAGCGCTCGGGAAAAGACATGTTTGTAGCTGAGGGTTGTGCCGCCCACCGCATACCGCTGCTCAATTAATCCAAGCGGCAGTGCATACAGCAATGTGGGCTGGCTGCGTGAACATTGGACAGATGATGTCGGCAGGTGGTCACACACTCTCTCCCTCCCCCTCTCTCTATCTATCTCCTGCATTCCCCCTCTCGCTCTCCTTTTCCCTTTCCCAACACACTCTCTCTCTCTCTCTCCATATCCATCTCCCTCTCCCCCCTCTTATCTCTCACAGTTGCTCCATCTTTCTTCCTTCCTCCCTCCCTCTCTCTCTCTCTCTCGCTCGCTCGCTCACCAGACTGGTCCTCGGTGGTGTCGGCCTCGTGGATCTGGTTGTCGAACCACATGTGGGCCACGGTCATGCGGTTCTGGGTCAGGGTGCCCGTCTTGTCGGAGCAGATGGTGGAGGTGGAGCCAAGAGTCTCCACGGCCTCCAGGTTCTTCACCAGGCAGTTCTTCTTGGCCATCCGCTTGGCAGTGAGAGTCAGACACACCTGGGAGGATGGCAGGCGGCGAGGGGAGGGAGAAAGAGGGGGGGAGGGGAGGGGAGGAGAGGGGAAGAAGGAGGGCAGGTGGGGGGAAGGGGGGAGTTTCGGAGGGGAAGGCAGACAAGGAGAGGCGAGGCGAGGATGGATGATTGTTAGTCGAAAAGGAGAGGGAGAACATCGGGTGAGCATGTGTACGCATCGGTGCATTGAAGTGTGCCTGTGTGTCCATGTGAATTCATGCATAGTACAGGTGCTGTACAAGCGTTTGCGTGTGTGTGTGTTTGTGTGTGTGTGTGTGTGTGTGTGTGTGTGTGTATTTGGTTGGTTGGTTAACAGCAGATGCAAAGGGATGCAAAAATGCAGTGAATAGACACATTCCATATGTTATAAGAGACACATCAACACACATTAATGCAAGCTGGCCAGATGAGTCCCACTGCAGCAAATGCCGCACACACACACACACACACACACACACATTTCCACACACCACTCACGGCACATTTAAACCACAAGCAACTCAAAAAACCAGTCACTGGAATTTAATTCATTTTCTATGATCAGTGAAATGTCGACTGATGACATTTGAAACGCCAGCTGGCTTCAGCCTCAGTTGACACCTTGTTTGTTGTTGCAGGAGAATTAGCTGCACTTCAGCTTTTCAGCAACGGCACCAATCAGCAGCCAGCTTTGCGATGTCCTGCTTAACGCCGCAACATCATTGGTGCTGCAGCTGACAACCACCCATCAAACTGAAACCTACACACAAATCAAACCACACCCAAAGACCCCACAAACTCCACCCACGCACACACCACTCAATCCCTCCAGACGCCCCCCAAGCCCAACACAAAGTCCACCCATGCACAAATCAAACCCCACCCACATACCACTCAAACCCCGCCCACCCACCAGTAAAACCCCACCCATGCATCAATCAACCCCTAACCCACCCTCACACCACTCAAACCCCACCCACATATCACCCACTCCCTTCCCTCTATATATATGATGTATGAACTGTATATGACATATGGTATGTACTGTGATGTAGTAAATTATGTATATGAAGTATGCATATGATGTAGTATAGGATGTATATGATGTATGATGTGTATATACAGTATATGAAACTATAATGTCGTATGGTATATGATGGTATGTAAAGCCCTTTGAGACTTGCTTGTGATAAAGGGCTATATAAAAAAACAAGACTATAGACTAGACTTCCCACTCACCAATGATCCACCCACACACACACACACACACACACACACACACACTAACACACACACACCACTCACAGTGACAGTAGCCAGCAGCCCCTCGGGCACGTTGGCCACGATGATGCCGATGAGGAAGATGACGGCCTCCAGCCAGCTGTAGCCCAGGATGAGCGACAGGACGAAGAAGCTGACGCCCAGGAAGACGGCCACGCCCGTGATGATGTGGATGAAGTGTTCGATCTCCATGTTGATGGGCGTCTGGCCCACCTCCAGCCCGGAGGCCAGGGTGGCGATGCGGCCCATCACCGTCCGGTCACCCGTGGCTATCACAACGCCGTGGGCCGTACCTGAGGGGGAGGGGGAGGAGGAGGAGGAGGGGGAGGGGTGACTCATTGTTAGTCTCTCTGGATAAAAGCGTCAGCTAAATATACAAAATGCAAATGAAGGGTGTCCAAACACATCATTTTACCCTCAAAATCATAGCTATTTTGCTGGCAAAGGTCTTGAGATGACTCATGACTTTAACAGCAGCCCGCTATGTGCATTACTTTCAGACCAGCAATCATTTTGTACGAGTAGGTGTCAATTTTTTCAAACGGCGGATGTCTTGCTTTGGAATGAAACTCTTCAAATGTAATGAGACTACGGATCGGAAAGGTTGGAGGGTTCGACTCCAGCTGGCTGACCCTCCGCCCTGAACCCTGTGGTGAAATGCCTGCATGTCTGTGCGTCTCACAGAGATAAACTAATTTGTATTTAGCGCGTGTAAGATAGCGGTTGAATGCACTAAATTCTGAAAATACAAAGACGGGTTGACAGGGAAGTGATTGCGAGATGAAGAGCGGTGACGGACGGAGGTACTGCTGAATTACAGGTGTTGACCAGTGACAGATGGGTGGATGGATTCATGTAGGGAGTGAAAAGGGGATGGATGGAGCCAGTGAGGTAGGTACAGTATCAGAATCACTTTAAATAGAACAAATGTACAGGAATTTGCCTGACTTGGTGACGTTGGTGTGGAGTCATATTGAGAAATGAGAGTTTCACAGCACATATGAACACACAAGGACAACAGGACATTACATATGGTGCAAGACAGTAGACTGAACATGGCACTCTGCATATGAGTGAGGTTCGCTCCAGAATGAGATATCCACCATTTGAAAAAAAGTGATATATACTCACAAATTATGGTATTATGTTTTTTGAAAAGATAGTAGGTAACTTAATCCTTGGTTGACAAAGCAACTTTTACAGGCTGGATCTTCCATATTTTAAAAACACCAACTAACTTCAGGTAATATTTTTCGAATATGAATGTATCGTGCTTTGAAAATGAATTATTTCACATGTAAAAAGGTAGAATTTAGAAGAGAAGAAAGAATGAATTTAGTATGAATGAAGTATGAATTCAGATTTACATTTTTTTAGGTGTAGATGATGAATTTGTAGGGTCTGACCTAAAATTCCCGCTGAAAAACCAACTGATTGATCCTTACCAATTTAAATACCAATGTAAATACCTATATGATACAATTCAATAAATGTGCATTAAAGGATAGAGGGATCTCTGGATGGATTGGAGAATCTGACGGACTAAAACACATACAGTATGGCTCCGACGACAGGTAGAGCAGACAGGCAAAACCGTGCTGATCGCCAGATGGCCGAAAAAGACATTTAGACATATGTGGCCCACTGACCCTCCACACAGTTGGTGGAAAAGAAGCAGATGTTGCGGGTCTCCAGAGGATTGTCGTGGGTGAACTCCGGCGAGCGCGTCTGAGGCTCCGATTCCCCCGTCAGAGAGGAGTTGTCCACCTTCACAGAGAGAGAGAGAGGAAGAGAGAACGCTGTTATCCAACGGGACTGAGTGACGGAGACAAGAGAGGAGAATGAGGTGAGACTGTCAGGGTGGAGAAGAAAGAATCACAAACACTTTATTTGCCAAGTACAATAAAAGCGTGGGAACACGGGGCGTCCTGGCGGCTCAGTGGTCTAAGGCAGTGATTCTCAACCTTTTTCATATCAAGCACCTCTAATTTAGTCCACATTAGGGCCACAGACCCGCATATTGATGAGATTTTGTCTCTCGGGACCCAAATCTGAGAATATTTGTATTGCTAGATAGGATTTTGTCCAGAATTTCATTACGATCTGTAGAGAGATGACTGAAACTATGACCAAAATAGTCATTCTTCTTCGTTCTCTAATTGTGTTAACTTGTTGTAAATGAAATAATAGTAAAGTTTAATAATTCATCAATTTGCTGGGGACCCCCCTGGTGGTCCCCGGACCCCACGTTGAGAACCACTCGTCTAAGGTGCGTACCATGCAATGACATCCCGAGTTTGAATCCGGCCTGGGAGCTTTGTCACATGCCACCCCCCCACCCCCCTCTCTCTCTCTCTCTCTCTCTCTCCCCCAATGTTTCCTGTCTTTTTTCACTATGCACTAATAAAGGCAAAAATGGCCCAAAAAAAAGTGTGGGAACAGATCTGTTATGTAAAAACCTCATAATTCCAATTATTCCAGTTATTTTCTTGTTTTAACTTCAGTTGAAGGATTCCTTGTTCATTTATGAGTTAAGAAAATGATACCACTCTTGGTCTTATGAAACCCTTTCAAAACACATTGTTTAAACTCAAAAATGACATTTTGGAGATATGAGGTTTTCACCCGACAGCGATGACAAGTACCAATTGGTACAGTGGAGAAAGGACCTCACACTCAGATCATGAGCAAAAGTTTAAAAAGTGATTTCATGTTTTTTCATTGTTTAAAGTACTTTATTTCGATCTATTAGCCTAGTAGTAAAGGCTGAAAGAAAGAGAGAGAGAAAGAAAGAGAGAAAGAAAGAAAGAAAGAAAGAAGAAAAGTAACACAGCGAGAGCAAAGTCAGCTGAGCTAATACATGTGAGACCTCCAGGCCCCCGGGGCTGAACCCGGCACCCCCCCCTACCTTGCATCCGCTGGAAGAGATCACTCGAAGGTCAGCTGGGATACGGTCTCCCCCTTTGATCTCCACCAGATCCCCCTGCACCACAAGCTCAGCATTGATCTGCATCTTCTCCCCCTCCCGGATCACCATCGCTTGCTGGCACAGAGAAAGAGAAAGACAGAGAGAGGGAGAGAGAGAGAGAGAGAGAGAGAGAGAGAGGAGTGTGAGCGAGAGTGAGAGAGAGAGTTTGGGAACACAGAGAGGATTTAGTCAGAGGGAGAGAGTGGAGAGTGAGAAAAAAAAGAGGAGCCAGAGGGGGTGAAAGTATGTGAAAGGGAGAGAGAGATAGAGAGAGAGAGAGGGAAAAGGGAAGGAGAAGGAGAAAAGACAGGTAGGGAGAGAGAGCGAGAGGCACAAGGAGAGAGGGAAAAGAGCCTAAATAGATTAAAGAATTAGGCAATCGAAGAGCTAGAGGCGGAAAACGCGAGGGGAGTTTTTATGCAAACACACTCACAATCCGAAGTTAGCTCAAACATTTATTCTTCTCCCTTTGTGCAAGCTTATTAGGTTTCCACTCAAGTGAGTGTGTAAGCCCTGCTACTTGAGGGACAGCTTATTGATTCAGAAAGCTCTGAGACTACACCGAAGACTAAATACACCAACCTACCTGTGGCACCATGTTTTTGAAGGAGTCCATGATTCGGGAACTCTTGGCCTCTTGGTAGTAGGAGAAGCAGCCGGTGATGATCACCACCGCCGCGAGCACCACGCCCAGATACAACTGTCAAGACATGTGGGGAGTCGGCGTCATTATCTGCTTAGTTTGGTTCATGTAAGCAACGTTTGAGCGCAGCGAAGGGATTAACAAACCTCAAGCCGGTTCTAAAGAGTAAAGCCTTCGCGGAGTGCAAGAGAAAAGTTCGCAGTAAAAAAAAACCCTTGGCAGGTGACGCGCTCTCAGTCTTTGTAGCCAATTTAAAAGGAAAATCTATCCTAGCACCGAATAGCACTCGTATGCTATTCCTGTCATCTTGGAGAGTTCATTCAATATTAGTCCAAGTGAACAGCTGTCTCCCGAACCCAGAAACCAAGAACTGAGACTCTAATCTGTGAGGCCATCAAGAGACACTTTCTGAAGCCGCTTCACTGAAAATGAACTGGAGTCTGACTTTGTAGATTCGTAGTGCCGCCGTTGCGTGAAACGTGGAAACATTCATTTTGGCGCTTTTCGTTTTTTTTTCATTTGAGGGGAATGATTTTGATCTATGGGTCCTCTATGCGCTGAGTGCATGCAGGTGTCGCTTGAACAACGGCGTTAGGGGTTCAGTTCCCACTGAGGCCGCCCATACTATAAATGTATGCTCTCATGAGGCTGCGAGGCACTTCGGATGAAAGCATCCGCCGACTGGCAAATGTCCTGGAAAATCAAATTCTTAATTCCTGAAGAGTTTACTTTTGGGAGGTGCCTTGCTTTGATTTGACAGCAACAACAAAATGTTTGCTCTTTTTTTTTTTTTTTTACACGTGAATGATTTTTTTTCCTGTAGCAGTGCGAAAAACCTCTGAACCAGGAAATTCACCCATATCCTCAGAAAATCACTTGTCAGTGTTCACGATGTCGGGCTCCAATTCAGTGTTCATGGAGCCGCTCCAGGCTTTGTCTCCTCGTGGTTTTGTACATTTAGGTCTTGGCTCTTTTGTCTCTAGCTTCCAGAGAAACACTCCTGTTCCTGTTCACCACCAGTCCAAAATTATAGCAACAACATGACGGGTGACAGCCTTGAATGAGGAATTGAGAATAACTGCCTTATTTCTGGATTGTCAACATGAAGTTTTAAATTGTAGAGCAAATTGTGCAATTTCAAAAAACCTTTCAGGAGCCTGAGGATCGCAGCATTTTCTCAATCCATAGAGGACAATGTAAGCTTTCAGCTGCAGTAAAAATATGAAAATCACCAAAATGAAGTTATAATCTGACAACAGAGATGCATTAAATTCTCTTAGGGTGGATTTTCATCTTAAATAACTGCTTGTATATTATGCAAAGGCTCAAAGTGCCAAGGCTGCAGGCATTCGGGGCTTTGAAGTAGCTCACCAGAGCATCCAACTGTATATACAGTACTGAATATAGAGATTAAATCGTAGGGAGATTAAGGCTATATCACGTGTGAATGTGTGTGTGTGTGTGTGTGTTACTATATATTATGCAATGGAATAATGCTGTCTGGGATGTGGTGACTGGTGAATGATGATTGCGTAATGACTCAGAGCCGTAAACTACAGTATGGACGACTGCTTGGTGCCATTTGCACAGTGGTTGGTCCGACTATAATTATCCACGCTCATGCCAGGACCGATGCCAGTGTCAGCGGTTGCATTTACGTCACGCCCTCTGAGGGGGGAAGGGAGTGTGTGTGTGTGTGTGTGTGTGTGTGCGTGTGTGTTCTTGTATTTCTATACTTATGAGGGCCAATTCACCTAACAATGATAGAAAAATTAGGAAATTAAGAAAAGTGAGAACTCATTTCTTTAAGGGACTACTTTATGGTTCAGACTTGGTTTTGGGGTTAAGATTAGAATTAGGACTAGGTTTAGGTTAAGGTTAGGGAATGAATGTAGTCAATGAAGGTCCTCACAAGTATAGCTATACAGACATGTGTGTGTGCATATGTTTAGTAGGTGTGTCTGTGCAGTATGTGTATGTTTATATATGTATGCATGTGCCTGTGTGCATGTTTTTATTCATATCTGAATGTCTGTGTGTGTATGAGAGAATGTATTTGTGTATAGATGCATGTGTATATGTGTGCTTATGTGTGTTTGTGTGTGTGTATGTGTGTTTGATGGATGTGTACACGTGTGTGTATGCCCATGTGTACACGTTTATGTGTGTGTACTGTCTTCGCATGCCTGCATCTCTACATGTGTGCATGTGAATAGGTTTCTGAATATGTTTATGTATGAGCAGTTTCTCACATTGTCATTGGCCGGCTCGTCCTCGGTGGCCACCTGGATGCTGAAGGCCAGGAAGCAGAGGATGGCGCCGATCCAGAGCAGGATGGAGAAGCCGCCGAATAGCTGACGGCAGAACTTGACCCACTCCGGGGTGGTGGGGGGCGGGGTCAGGGCGTTGGGACCGTCCCGGGCCAGCACCTCCGCAGCCCTGGCGTTGGTCAGGCCCTGGGGAGAGCGGTGTTTAGTGATTACTGCTTTTCTACCCATCCTGGGAATCTGATTACGACACAACGGCCTCATTTTCACCGCGGCTTAAGAAGCAGTTTTACTGCTATGGTTGCAGAATGTCAAGTATTCCTGGCCTATTTAACACCAGGAGTAGTATAATAAACTAGGTGACTCTCCTCATCCAAGGTGCTGTACTGTGAAACTGCTGGATGAACCATTTTTCCTGATCCCAAGCCTATGAACAGTGTCTGTATTCAGTATTTTGGATATACAGCATTCATTAGGATCCAATATCCAGAATGTGCACGGCAAATGCATGCCTAACAAACACAATAGGGACACAGTTGACTATTCTTTGCATTTTTTGCAAGTTTTTAGCAGCTCATCCTGTCTTTCTTTGGGCTTGTTTTTTTTTAGTTGAGCACCTCCAGCCTCTATTTTCCCTAATCCTAACCTTAAAAAGATCAAATCAGTTTCACAACTACTGCAGCGTCACAGTTAACATGCAGCAAATGTGGTTAAAGTTAGCATAGAGACAGTTGTGATTGGTTTGTCTGTGTTTTGTATCCGCAGGTGTATGGGTTTGTAGAAGTTCAGGCGTGAGACTCTGTGTTTGTGTAGGTGTGTGTGTTTGTCTGTCTGTCTGTCTGTCAGTGTGTGTGTGCGTGCGTGATTGAAGGATTAAAGATGAAGCGGGCGCAGGGAGAGCTGGGGTGGATCTAACTTGACCAAAGTAACAGTTGGTGTGGGTTGGGATGCTAGCTTTCCAGTAGGCGCATGCGGAGACTAATCTCTATAGGAGACATTAAAGCAACTCTTTGTTGTGTGTGTGTGTGTGTGTGTGTGTGCGTGTGTGTGTTGTTACCCGTGCGAGGTCCATTCCATAGCGTCTGCTCAGATCATCCAGAGATATTTTGTGGTCATCCTAAAGGGATAAAATGCTCTTGGTTTATTTGTGCTACAGTGGAACAGACATTAATCAGGATCAGAATAACTTTAATCGTCCAGTAAAATTAATTTAAAGGACTTTGTCTTGACATCGGTGCAGAGACACTGACAACGACAGTTTCTCAGTACATATACTGACACAACATGGTACAGGGGCAACATGCAGTGCAGAGGGACAGTGCAGGACTTACATATTAATCCACATTTATGCATTCAGTGTTCTACATTTATGTTCATTCGAGCGGAGGAATACAGTATGGTTGCAGCTGTAGAGGGAAGTATAGTGTGCTGGTCAAGTGTACCATGAGGAAGTTGTACTGATTAGAATGAGATGCATGAAACAAATGGGCCTCCATCTTATTCATAAAAAGCTTCTATTCTATATATCAGACGTGGACCCAGGAGCTAGATGTATACGATTCAATCCTCATCACTAATGTGGCCCCCGGTTCCCAGAGATAGTCAACGAGTGACGTCCCCTTCCTCTGGAACCACAAGGCAGAGAGACCAATTTTTCCACCAACAGTAGCCTCAATAGACCAGAATGCAATGCAGCCACAAGACATGTTGTGTTTTGAGTAAGAGGCGTAGCCGGGGTCATAGATATGCCCCACAGTTCATAGGCTAGCTGGCTATTTTACACACCCATACGCCCATCTTTAATTGAAAGTAATAAGTTCACGCCTGTTCTCTGGGAATTGTCAAAAGTCATTCTGGGAAATGTAGGAAATCACTAACTGAAGTAGAAGTAGACGAAATTACAGTACTTCATCACAAAATAACTCCTGGAATGTACTCAACAACTCAAACTGATGATATCTGAAAGTGTAACAGTATCCGAGCGTGGATTTTTCCTTTAATCAGTCATGGGCCAACATGACAATTAACATAAGCTGGTTTATCTGCGATTAGGTGTGCGACAAAACTTTCCCCTGTTTTCATGGACGTTGCTTTGCTGTATTTTGACGGCACCTCAAAGAGCTACAGCTCAGCACAAGACACAACTCTGCGCTACGCTGCTGGTGGCCCACAAATTATTCAGTATCATGTCGGGTACAAACACGAGCAGCCGGAGGGTAGTAGAGTAGAAAGGACAGGACAGGTTCCCTCAGAAGTCATCTATACCTGAGACTACACTAAGCAGGTCGGATTGCCATTTTGTTTATGGGCCACCATTTTCCTTTATAGCCTTGTTAAATAACCAGGTGTCTTGGGCGTAGCGCTGTTCGGGAGCAGCACCTACGGGATCAATCACGGCGCGATGCAAGTGCGGGTTAGGGCAGTGACAGCCTGTTTTTCTTACCAAGGCCACCTCCTTCTTCAGCTCATCCAAGTCCCTGTCCTTCTTCTTTCTCTTCCCTCCGTTCTCAGCACCGCTCTGGAGGGGAAACAGAAAGATTACCATACATCAGCCCCAGAGCCACATCATTCAAAAAAAACCTCCACAGACAGTAAAGTGCGGAAGTCACATGCCTGCAGCTGCATTGTGCGTAGCCATTTACATTCACAGCCACATATTACAAGAATCAATGTAAACACATTGAACTTTGTGTATGCTGGTTCATTTCAATCTCCTGGTAGTATTGGCAGCCCATTCACTGAATATGGAAGAGGATTTTCTTTTTTTTTTCTCATAGTGTGAGCTCCCCCATTTGGGTGTGTGTGTGGGTGTGTGTGTGTGTGTCTCTGTCATGAACAGTTGGAAGAATGGTGCATCATGGAAATCATCTGCTCCTGTCAGTCTCCACTCAGCAGCACGTGTGCATGTCAGTGAAAGAGGGATACAGAGAGAGAGAGAGAGAGAGAACGAGAGGAGAGTGTCTGAGCGAGTGACACAGTGAAAAAGTAATCAAAAAGAGCCAAAGAGGGAGCAGAGAGCCGGTGGAGTGCCTGAAATGTGTCTGGCATAGCAATTTCCCCCCACTGTGTGTGAGGAAGATTACCAGCCTGTCCTGCCATAAAGCTAAATGGAATAGGCCTGATGGAGAGAATAAAAACAAAATTACGTAATTACCCAAATAAACAGCAGCCGGGAACAAAACTTATTGAGAAGCGGAATCCATCACCCCGACATGTTACTGTCTCAAAAAAGAAAATCACCGTTCCCGCTGCTTAGTTATCACGCCTGCAGACGCAATCAGAAAACTCGCAGTATTTTTCCACGATGCGTGTCCATACCATATGCTCCTACTGTACATACATACTGTGAGAAGACAGGAGACTGAATCATATATTCAACCTTTCAGTGGGAGTCAGACAGAAAGCATGGGGTTCATTGTATTTGAGTGAACCGCAGAAACAAACAATCAGTGTAAGTATAATAAAATGAACAGAACTTACCCCTCGCCCCATGCTTGCCGTCCAGACGTCGGCAGGTTATAATGTGAAGGACAGAGCTTAGGGGCCCAGCCACAGCTGAGTCCACCCCCCTTCGCCCCCCTCCACGTGTGGAAGACACTGGTGGCTTTTTTTGGGCCTTGCACCCCCACATCAGCCGTCCCATTGCCTCCTCTCTCTCTCTCTCTACCTCCTGTCACAGTAACCTGAGACGTACACCCCCCCCCCCCCCCCCCCCCCCCGTCCTCTTCCCTCCCTCCTCTCCTATCCCAGGGCCTCTCTGCACCCCCCCCCCCCCCTCCTCCATACACACACAAACAGACAGAGGGACCTGCACCTGCTCAATATGTCGCTCCCCCCCGCCGACCCACAACACACACACACATTCCTCCAGTCCCTTGGAGAACAACCCCCCACCACAACAACAGTGAAAAACAGCCCATCAATCATCAGTGTCAGCACAACAAATGAAACCCTGTACTGTATATAACATACAGTATATATACTGTATAACAGCAGTGATAATCAGGAAACATTGCAGGCCCAGTTGTCCTCTTGAGTGTGACAGAATTTTTCGGCCCAAACAAGAGATTCCCGATCCCGCCCCCTTTCAGTCTAATGTGAAAATGAATAGAGGAGTAAAATGATTTCCCTTAACTACGTCCAACGCTAATGACTATTTCTGCTTTCAGGGGTTCCTCTATTAATCATTTCTTTATTTGTTGAGGTGGATTCTGAGTTTTGAAGCCGAAATGAAAAAAGTAAAAAATCACCAGCTATACTTAGTTTAGTATTACAGCATTTTGTGGCTTTGTGAAGCAAGAATAAGGCAACATCCGCACCATGGTGGTTAGAATTTATTTTATTTTTTTTATTCAGTATCAAGTTAAAATATGTAGTAACGTCGCCATATTTCTACTTATATTATTTTACCCATTTTAAGAACAGAACAATTGGAAAATGGGATCCAAAAATCCCATTCATTTTCTCCATAGGTGAAAAAAAACAACACTTGAGGACTATAATGACTCTCAAGATTTAGAATGAAAAGGAAGCAGAAGCAGAGTATTTGGCCTTTGGATTCTGAGCAGAGGCCAACTCCATTTTAATTGCATTACACATGAGTAGACCGGCTCTACAAACGCTGTAACCTCAATCCTAATACAAATAAATCGAATTCTAAATTTAATAATGATTTCACTTTACTAGTCATTTGTAAATTGTTATTCAAAGATGAACTATTAACATCCTTCACATATTGGGTTTTTGACTGCCGGTCTAACCCAAAGTGACTTGCAATTAGTGCTAAACAGTAGGTTAATTATTTTAAAGTCCTGCAGATCACCAACATTTCAAGAAACCTACCGTAACTATGCAAGAGTCATCGACACAGCACCCACACAAAATATGGTATGTGAAATGTATTAATATTTACTAAATCTTTAGTATGTAAACATAATACATAGACAACATCAATATTGTTCATGTTTTGATTTAGTGGCCTAAAAGATGAGAGGCATAAAGATGGCAGCCTCCTGGTCTGACCAGCCTTTCTGACCACATCATGCCCATTAACCACCATCTCCCAAAGCGTCGGTTGTTTCATTAGGAGTGTACATAGATTGGAGTTTTAGTTATACAAACATCTAGGAGGAGGCAGAAATAATCTCATTGGTTGAGTTAAACCTCAGTGGGCGGAGCCAAAGAACCATAGATTTTCTGGCGAAATGATGTTAGACTGAAGCCCAGTGACAAAGGCAAGAGGTAAGAGAGAAGGAAGCTAATATTATGAAGCCTGACGCTCTTGATATTAACTGAAAAAAAGCAGTAGCCTATATCCATACTAAGTTATCTAGATTAGCTAGTTAGCCTAGCTGACCTTCCATGTTCAAACTGGCCATACTAACCGATAGCTAGCTAGGTAAGCTAGTTAGCTAGCTGCTGACCTTCCAAGATCTTGAATGCCATGGTCATGAATGAATGGAAAAAAATAAGTCATTGCCATTTATATATTTTATTTATATTTTGACCAGAGTTTCTTCTTTGTCATTCATATTTGCCTGTTAGCTAATTTGCACTCTGAAAAACTGGTTCATTGGCTCCGCCCACTGAAGTTTAACTCAACCAAAGATTGTTTCTGCCTTTAGGAGGCCCGGCATCCAAGACATATTTGTACTGAACTGAAACTCCAGTCTGTGTTTGGCATACTGATGTTCAGAATCAAGACTCTGCTATCTTTAATAAGGATGATGGCAGCTTAAAGGTTAGAGAAGTGGGTTTGTGACCAGAAGGTTGCTGGTTTGACTCCCTGGGGGGGCAGAGAAGGTCTCCTTCCTCATAAACATCCGTTCAGGTGCTGCAGATGAGTGGATCAGAGGCAGCAGGAGAAGACTGTGGTTGTATTATGTGCAATTATCTGAATATGAAGCAGAACATCGTTGAAAAAGAGCATACATGCTCATTGACCCCTCTCTGGATAAAAAAAGACTGAGAAAATTAAGCCTGTCTTCAAATTCTAGCCACTCTGTAAAATGTGAAATGGTTTTAATTGGCTACTGATCATTTATTTTGGGTTCATTATCGTTACATGTTCATAGTTGGGTAATGAGATGAGGTGAGACCATTTCAATCCTCACTTGTATCGAGGGAGCAAAAAGGTTTCATTTAAAGTTTAATTCCAAGACACAATCCATTTAGAATTTAAAAAAATATTACCTGGTGTTCATTACTCAATATTTAAAACTTCCAGATTGCATCCTCTAAAATGTTCCTATTTTGTATGCAAATGTCTTAAGATAGTTAATAACTTCAATAGTATTCCATAATGAGTTTTACTTTCATGAGTATTCAAACTTTTCAAATGGTGGATATCTCATTTTGGAAGGAATTTCTTCTTTTGAAGAGTTCATGAAAGTACATCTTGGCAAAGACCTTCGGCAGACACATCCGTGATGGATTTAGACAATTTCACTGACTTGGGACTGAAAGAAAGGAGACTGTAGACATTTTCATTTGGGTTTACTTTGTCTTCCTTTGACAACAGCTGCGCTTGGGGCTTTAATTTTTATTTACGTTCTCTTTACAACATATTATACAGAATCATCAAAAGATATTAGTGAGCTTGAATTATCACAAGCATTAAAATAAATGTAAAAAAAATGTAAGAAGCTCCAGTCATTTCAAAGAAAGGAATGTTACCGTGCAACTATAACTAATACAGTCCACAATACATACAAACGAAACATTTTTAAAAGACATTTTAATGCTGTTTGTCTTATGTCAGGTGTCTGTGTGGCCTTGCAGAAAAAGAAGAAACATTCTAACAATCCATTTGGCTGGATAGTTAAACAGCGACTAGTGAAATAGATCTCCAGTTATAAAGATGTGGATTATAGCACCTCCGTTCCCGTCACCAGTTTGAAAAGAAACATTCAACACACTACACTAACCACCCTGCATATCAAGCACGCAGATCGCGATCCATCTCTGGCTTGGGGTTGGGGAAGGAGCGCCTTAAAAAGAAAGCTCTGGGGAAGAGAAGGCCCTATCTGTAGTGATACATATGGACTTTGGCTTGGTTTAACACGCCAGATAAGTCTCTTCCTCCAAAGCTTCCTCCCGCAGCAAGCAGCTGCCTCCCTCTTTTCTCCCCAGCCACATCACGCCGTATCTGAGGCTAACCTAACCCTTATCCGCCCTCATCTTCTCTCCGTCGCCGCGCGAGCACCTCGCCAACTCCCAGAATGAAAAAGCGATTTCCCTTCGTCGTCTTGGAACAAAATATGCGCCGAAGTAACAGCCACACAGTACCTCCCATAACACAAGGTCAGAAATATAATGGGATATTCCATAGAATACAATTACATTTCCTCCCTGCCTCAATAAACATATTCTCCATGTGTTTGCTCGCACACATGTAAAAAATGTCTCGGAAAACATTATTTGCTTTACTTAGGGTGACGTACAGTTTTTTTTTTTTCTAAATATCATATCTCAATTTTGACACTCTTACTAGACACACATATACACAGAACACGCGTCGTATTTTTTGCGACCGGAAGAAGAGCTAGCTAGATTATAAGTTTCTGTTTGGCGTCTTCAGTGAGAACTAAAGGCGATTCTGCCCATTTCCTTCCCTTGCCAGTGGGGGGCAGAGGAGAGCGCTGTGGCATTCCAACCAGCAGAAACAGAGAGTATGGGACGGGGTATGGGGCGGGGCGGGGCGGGGGGTGTGGGTGTGTGGGGGGGGGGCAGGCAGGGGACATGCCTTTGGGGGTGGCGGCATTTGAAGGGCGAGCGAGGGGGCGTTTGTCGATCATTTGGAGGGAAGGACGGAGGGGAGAGAGAGATGTCCATCACCGAGTTCGAGAAAGGGAAGAGGAGGAGGAGGAGGAGGAGGAGGAGGAGGAGGAAGGACAGAAGAGAGGAGAAGAGCAGAGCTTTGAGCTGTGGGCCTGGCAGTCAGATAAGGAGAGGCTTAAAGAGTGGAGTGGATTGTGTATAGGCCTTTTCTATGGGGGAATAAGGCAGTGCAGAGCCGCCGGACGACAGGAAGAGGAGGAGATAAAGAGAACGAAAAGACGTAAGGACAGAGGGAACGAAACAGGACCGGAGAGAGATAGAGAGAGAGAGAGAGAGAGAAGGAGAGAGACGTGGGAGAAAGGACGGCAGAGAAGAGAGAGATGAATCCCAAGATGGGGGGGGGGGGGAGTGGAGATGAAGAGAGTGGAGGGTGAGAGAAAGATGTAGAGAGAGATATCTCGTTACCAGCACGCGCTAAAATAATTAGCCTCTGGGCTGGGAGGCGAGGAGGGAGAGAGGGAGGGAGGGAGGAGGAGAAACGTGCGAGCGAGCGGATTAGCTGGACCTAAAATAACTCGCAGAGCACAAAAGCTGCACCTCTTCCTGGTAAGCCCTTTGTCAGAGTCCTGAGAGTGTCCGCTGGCTCCGGGCCGTGACGTCATCCCGGGTCGTCAGTCGCTGGCCGAGTCAACAGCGGACAGCCTCATGCACTCAGGCACAAACAGCGCAGCAGGGCCTTCCCTCCCTCCCTCCCTCCCTCCCTCTTTCTCTTTCTCCCCCCCCCCCCGCCCCTTCGGCTGAAAAATGTGCAGCTGTTACAGTAAGCCCGGACGCTCTTATAGGGCCAGAAATAGCCCCCTTTAGCCGGGGCAGGGACACGGCGACAACCTCCATTAGCTCAAATGTGAGAGGATTGAATCACCCCGGGCGCGAGGGCTTGAACCTCTATCTGCGCCCCGGCTGAGAGCAGGAATCATATTTCTCTCGGACTCTATCGCTCTCCTCTCCCTCTCTCTCTCTCTCTCTCTCTTTTTCTCTTTCTGAAGTCCGGAGTGCACTCAAAGCACCGCTCAATGTGGGTGTGATTGAGTCGTAAACATTAAGGGGGAAGATTCAGGGGACTCTAAACACGGAGGGATGTGTTTCGGGTTCCTCTTAAAGAAGTTATGTGTGTAGTTAGGCCTTATACAGTTTTACAGTTTGCCCAATGAGTGCATATAGGGTCTCCTGTGAGGCGCTATAAAAATCATTTTACACTGTTGCTATTGATATAGTAGGACTATTCTTACAGCCAGTACTGTCTTGAAAGAGAAGAGATAATGGGGAATAATGGGGGTTGCATCAGGCTGGGCAGAAAAGGAGGGAGCAGACTAGAGGAGTGGAGGCAGTCATGGAGAAGTCAGACCTTTATCTATAGGAGAAAGAAAAGAAGAAAAGAGGGAAGGGAGAGAGAGACAGAGAGAGAGAGAGAGAGAGGAAGAAAAACAGGATAGAGCAGTTAGCATATAAATCACTTCTATAATTTGAATTAACAAGAAAGTCAGAAGAAAAGTAGAAAGGGGGGAATTCACAGTGAAAGAGGAAGAAAGGGGATAGGAGAGAAAATGAATGAAGATCAGTGTGAGGGAGAAAGTTAGAGTTTGACACGTCGTCTCTAAAAGAGCAAATTGGCTTGTCCCCGCAGCCGGGGATTCGTGATGCGTATCGGACGCACCGGAGAAAGCTTTTCGCCGGATAGGATCACATTGAAAGGAACCAAAAAGGCAAAACTCGGGGAACAGCTTTTAGATTTTGTTATCAAACCCAGCCGTCTCAGGGTCTCGCTTCAAATGGCATATCTCATGACCTGACAAAAGTACTCGGGGTGCCAGCTGGTGTAATAGATTATCACGACATCTCAGATCTCATATTGCTGCGTCTATCCTCAGCCGCCCGTGACAAAGAGGAGATATGATTTGACTCATTTATTAGGGGACTCGGGGTTTTGGCGTTTTGGTGGGTGTGAAGTAGGTTGAGCTCCCTCGGGACAAACTCGTTTTTTAACTCTCTCGCTCTCTCCTCGGTGGAATTCCCACTCTCTTATCCTCGACAACTCCCCCATCCCTCTCTATCTCCTTCTCTCCCTCCCTCCCTCCCTCCCTCCCTCGCTCCCTTCTTCCCTCCCAGCCTCCCCTGCTTCCCTATTGGTCTATTTGAAGGTGAGCCTGTTGGCGAGGCGGGAGAGGAAGCCGAGTGATTTGGCCTGCCCTTTCCCTCCCTCGCCGCCGGCCCCCTCCTCCCCGTTTTTGCGGGTCAACTCCAGCTCGATGGTCATCAGCACCCGGCCCGAGCCGTCCTCCCCTCCCACTACTCTCTCTGTCTTTTTGACTAGGGTTTGCTGCTGCTTGGGCCGGGCCGTCGCCACCGCCGAGCGAATGGGCTGGAGCAGCCGGCCGGCTAGCCCGCCCCAGCCCCTCCCCGTATCCTATTTCTTATCCTTGCGCGACTCCTGCTTCTTCTTTTCCGAGGCGGCCGCCTTCACCTTGGAGGGGTCGGCGGGAGGCGCGGGGCCCTGTGGGGGAGGAAGGAGAGGGGGTCGGGGGGAGAACAGGGGAGGAGAGTCACTTCAGGAGGAAAGGAGCGTGAGGGAGAGAGGGGGGGGAGGGGGGGAGAGAGGTTAGCGTCAGGAAGGGGTGAGATGGGCGGGTTAGAGATGAGAGGATGAGAGATGGGTTAGGAGAACGGGTGGAGCTGTGTGAAGAGGAGAGAAATACACATTTAGGAGGAGGAGGACAGAGAGACAGACAGACAGAGAGATAGAGAGAGAGAGAGGGCAGGAGGTAGAGAGACAGTCCTTTTAGGGGAGGGGGTAGCAAGTGAGGGGGGGCGGTGTCCAGAGCTGTAAGGGGGTGACAAAACAGGTAACCATGCGTTAGGATGGGACACAGTGGCAGGCAGGCTCCATACACCTGTGACAACTGAGTGACAAATTATCAATAACATGCACATACACACACACACACAGTGTATACCAGATTGGGTTCTTATTAGGGTTCGACCAATATGGGTTTTTGAAGGCCGATACCCATGCTGATATTTTTGAATTGAAGATATTTTGTGCCGATATTCAATATCTTTAAATTTGACCATTTTCAAGCCCCAGTTTCCCCCCAGAATGTTATTCTTAAAGCATCTGAAGCAGCATTCAGACCATCATGGGACACTAAAACCCTCCACTGAAACACTGACTAACGAAATGCTTTTAGTGTTAGCAGCTCTTTAATCCTATTCAATGGTAGAGAAACTCTGGGATAGCCTGCTACATGGAAATGAAGAATTTGATTACAAAACACTAAATTGAATAAATTAAATAAATACAATGTGGAGGAACTTCCATCATATCAGCAGTGGACTACTTGACTGGCTGATATCCAATATTTAATAAAAGGCAGATATCGGCTCCATATTGGTCTAACCCTAGAACTTATATAATTCATACATTCACTCCCACTCATTCCTAATATTAACTGTGCAACGTCTATTTATATCTCTCTATATATCTGTATCTATGTAAGTATCAGGGGGATGGAAGTAAAGGGAACTAAAGAAAGGAAACAAGGGCTTCACTTGAGCACAGCAAATCCCCACAACAGGAGGGACTGGACAGAGTGGAGATAAGGTCAAGGTAGCACTTAACTTTACAATAGCCTTATGTCAGTGCATTAACCCGTGCATTAACCTATTGGAAAGTATCACAAGTACACAATAATGCTGTGTTAGTGCTTAATGAAAACCTCAGTCATATGTAATGGGTGTGACAACAACATGAACGAAGGCACAATATTCATGAGCACGGTATTATTGTGTACTTTCAATACTTCTCCACAGGTTAATACGCAGGTCAGTAGACTGGAATAAAGCTGGTGTAAATTTAAGAGTTGCCAAGGACAGATGGAGTGAATAGAAAGCTGGATCTGGGGTTTGGAGACGGAAATGCTTCTGTTCTAATACATCAGGTTAGTGAACGGTAAAAGGCACACTAGAGGCTGGTTCTACCCACTGAAGCTTGCACTAATAATACCCCACTGATTGCATTAGAAAATTTATCATCCTTAATTATGCGCTCTGCACTAGCAGCACGCAGCCTGGTAACACAGTAATCGGAGCGTGCGCTGCGGCTTACATCCGACTCGGCGGGGCGGCCGCGCAGCCCGTCCGCCGTGATTACATTCGATCATACTTACATTCCCCCATATATCATCATATTGTTTGCGATTATGCGTCCCACGGCATGCTCGGTTTGTGCCTGCAACGTATTGCGGGGGCTCCCACGCTAACAATGAGGCTGCCTTGTAAACACACTCCCAGCCTGCTTATAGGCAGAATGCAGAACCGCCCTTGTTACAGGGGCACAGTGCAGCAGAGGCTGCACACACTTCAAAGGGAAGGAGGGTACAGTGGGAAGAAGAAGGAGGGAGTGGTGGTGGTGGTGGTGGTGGGGGGGCTGGTTTTGGGTGGGTGGGGGGGTGGTAGGTAGGTAGGTACGTAGATAGGTAAGTGGCCGGGTCCCCTGCTGCATACTAACACTCCTCCCCCGACAGACAGACACAGGCGGAGACAGGTGAAGAGGCGGAGGGGGGGAAGACAGAGAGAGAGAGAGAGAGAGAGAGAGAGAGGAGGAGATTGAGAGGTAGATGAAGTGTGAGAGGTAGTGATTTTCTGTCCAGAACGGAAACTGATCAGAACGCTAAGGACCTGAGGAGAGGGAGAGGAGAGACACTGGGAGGGAGTGGGTGGTGGTGGTGGTGGGTGGTGGGTGGTGAGGGGGTCGACAGTGTGAGAGAGAGAGGGGGAGAGAGAGAGAGAGAGACAAAGAAAAAAGGGAAGAGGAGAGAAGAAAAGACGGATAGATGCTTCTCATGGTCAGCTAGGAAGTCAAAGGAACGGAGAGGCGGGAGGGAGGAGGGGAGGGAGGAGGAGGAGGAGGGGAGGGAGGAGGGAGGATGCGACTGAAGAGAGGGAGACAGGGGACCGGATAAAAGGAATGTGAATGAGAGAGAGAGAGGGATGGAGGGAGGGAGGGAGTGAAGTAGTGGGGAGGCATTGGGGGATGGAAAGAAGAATGGGTGGGGTGTGCGTGTATGTGTGTGTGTGTGTGTGTGTGTGTATATGTGTGTGTGCGTGTTAGCTCAGATCGATACCGAGTGCACTCAATTATCATTCCAGTACAGTGTGTGTGTGCGCGTGTGTGTGTGTGTGTGTGTGTTCATTCCTGTGAGCCTTCCTTTGTGTGTGGCTGCAGGGCAAACTCCTCTCCCACAACTCCACCTAATGGGGAGCAACACACACCATGGGGTTTCTCTCTCTCTCTCTCTCTCTCTTTCTCTCTCTCTGTTTCTCCGTCTCTCTCTATTTCTCTCTCTGTCTCTCTCTCTCTCTTTCAGTCCTCACTCACTCACTCACAGTCTTTGAGATTTGTAGTGCAAGCCCAGCAAACAGAAAATAACCAAGATGGTGAGGCTGATACAAAATTGTGTCGTGTCAGCAGACCCTCCTAATAAGGGCTATTTGATCAAACAACCACTTATGAGCACACTATGAAATCCCACGGGTCTTCTGTGTGCGGTGTAGCTAAAAGAGAGGAATCGGCTCTACAAAATAAAAAATAAATAAAAAAAAAAAAAAGGGAGTGCGAGCCCGGCAGATAGAATAGCTGTTTGTGCTGTGTATTTTCTCCCAAGCCAAGACTTGCAGGAGAGTAACTGTAAATGACAACATTGTCAAATATTTCAGAGTGTCCTTTTGGCGGCGAGTTATTTATTCATATATGCACTGTCACCCGCCTCAGGCGCTTGAGAGCAACTGACTGCAGCTCAAGAGTAACCTGACAATCATGTGACAGTAGAAAGGAGAGAAAAAGACAGAAGGAGGAAAGAGGGCTCCGGGGAGTCGAGAATGAGTACGGTCTTTGAGGTAGATGGAGGGTGGCCCTCGCTGGTGTCGGCCCCTGGGTTCGTGCCACGGAGGCAGCTGGCGGACTCCTAACCGCGGGCCCGAAGCCCACCGCTGCCTCGTCGAAGCACTAGATTGTACCTGCGGCTAAATTACTCTCTGTCACAACAACACCTTTGATCCTCTGTCTTGAATATCCTTCTGTCTATCGCATTTCAAAGCTGATTTTGATTTAGGAAAACGCCTTGAACTCAAATCCCTTTGACTTCTTTTCATTATCAGCATGCGAGGCGTACAGTCGATTACAATACACCCCCGCACCCCCAGCCCCCATATTACCACAGAGTAATCAAACAGAACTTGCCCCGGTGCCTTGTATTCACAAAAGAATACAAGCCACCAAAATGTCTGATTAATCCACCACTTGAGGCTATCACACTCCCATGAGAAATGAAAAAAATACCCCAAATCCTCGGCGCACCGCAGCGCACAAGCACTGATAACGGCCAAGACCATAATAGGCCCAGTGATTTTCATTTGACTCCCAGTGAGCGAAATCAGCGGCTCCTGTCCATTTTCCTACTGCGAGCAAATCACAGACCCATTCACTACAGCAACAGCATTAGCGGCGTGACCTGGCCTCGGCCATTTCACAGTTGCTGGTTTGATTTTTTCGCCCCGTGGCTGTTTACTTGCGCCGCGCTGTTTGGCCCTTGAGGAAAGCGAACGAGGGGTGAGGGCCGTGCGAGCGGGGGGGGGGGGGGGGGGGACAGTACGGGCTTTGAAGCAGCTCGAGCGCTGAGATTGCACTAGAATTTTAACAGCTTGAGCACTGTTATTAGTGTTTGCCGTGGCGCTTTTGAATGACACGTTATTTTGTTGTTGATGCGTGGCTTCAAGGAGGAGCCGGCTGAGTGTGTGGACACATTGCAGCTGCTTGGACTGGCATGGCGGAAGGCGATTACGAAACTGCGCCGTTATGCACTGTCATGTTGGATATGAGCTATTGTGTGGCGCGCTGTAAAAGAATAGATGAATGCTCTCTTTGGCACCATATGCTTTCTGAGCCCTCCCAATTCGAACACTCATTGCAACTGTAATCACTCCAAGACAACGTCGTTTTCCTATTTAGCGAGCGCTTACGACAGCAAGCCCAAGCTGTTGCATTCACTGGCTGGCCCCGTAACGTGGTATCGCTGAGTGATGTGTACTTGCGATGGAGTGTGTATGAGGGAAGGAGGGAGAGGAGGAGGAAGAGGGGCATGGGGAGGAGAGGAGGGAACTTGCCTGTCTCTGCTGTGATCCCTCTTTCTTTTTCTTGCCATGTTTGCTGGAGGGGACAAAAGAAAGACAATGTCAGGATGTCGAATCTATCTCTCCCTCCAGTGGTCACAGGGCAGCATTGCCTGGCAGCTATCATAAAGTGAGCAGCGGTGCACATCAACTTAATCTACTGGCCCCGTCTGAGACGCAGCCCCCGGGTGCTATGTGTGTGGAGATCTCATCGGATTGGATAGGTATAAGCAAGATGATGGATCCATTATCATCATGATCCAGTGGATAATCCACCCGGAATGCCTAGCAGTGCCTGGCTTCACCACTTATAGTCATCTTGCTTTGGACCTGCACTGCCAGTCAAAAGTTTGGACACACCTGGTTGAATGTAAAGCCATTTTGATCTAAAGGCTTATGCTTAAATGCTTCAAATGTGTTTCTTAGACAAATATAAATAGTGAAGTTGATCCTATGTATGAATTTCTTTCCAAAGCCTTTGCCTTTCCATCAAGGCAAAGGGCGACTACTCTAAAGAATCTAAAATATAAGATAGTTTTGATTTGTTTAACACTTTTTTGGTCACTGCATAATTCCATTTGTGTTATTTCATCGTTTTGATGTCTTAACTATTATTCTGAAATGTGAAAAATGGTAAAAATAAAGAAAAATGTGGTGTGTCCAAACTTTTGACTGGTAGTGTTTACAGCACTTTAGATTTAGATTTAATCTAAATGAGGGCTCCAGTTTTGGGGCATTACCTGTCTCTTTCCAGCTGGCTCACCATGCAAGGCCCAGTCTAACTTCAAATCTCTGAACCTCGCACACCTAGTCTAACCTAACCGTGGCACCGCGGCTACGCCTGCTTGGCCACGCATGTCTCGGTGCCAGGGATGGGCTCCGGCGTCGGCCCCAGTCCCTGGCACAGACCGGGCTGGCAGAAGGCGGCCGGGCACGGGCCGGGCACTGACCTGACGCTGAGGTTGAAGACGCGACGCGCCACCAGGAACCTCATCAGGTAGTAGATGACCACGATGAGCACCAGCAGGCCCAGCACCACCCCGATGATGGCTCCCGTAATCACCCCGGCCTGGATGGGCACTGTGGGGGGGAGGCAAGGAGGAGCGAAGGAAGGGTGGAGGAGGGAAGGTGGGGGCGGTGGAGGGGAAGATGAGGAGCGGAGGAAGGGGGGAAGATGAGAGGAAGCAGAGAGAAAGATGTCGTGAGTGGCGGTGAGGTGGTAAGAAGGTGGGGAGGGAGGAGAAATGGAGGGGGGGGATGGAGTAGAAAGAGGGAAGAAGAGAGGGGAGAAGGAAAGAGATTGGCAAAGAAGGGGAGAGATGGCGAGATAAAGGTAGAATAAAGAAAAGGAAAAGGAGGGATTACAGGTAGATTAAGAAGGGAACGGGAGGGACGGAGGTAGAACGAAAGAAGTAAAGAGACGAGATGGAAGTAGAATAAGAGGGAATAGAAGGTAAAATAAAGGTCGAATGAAAGAGGGAGAGGACGGGAGTGGGAGTGAGATATCGGCAGGAGATAGAGGGAGGAGGAAGGAGGGGAACGCAGGTGGAACAGAGGCAGAAAAGGAGGGCGAAGAGAAGGCGAGACGAAGGTAGAATAAAGGAGGCGAGAGCAGAGAGGCAGAATAATGGAGGTGTGAGAGAAGTGGGGGGGGGGGGGGAGGGGACGAGAGACGGCGGAAGGAGATGGGAAAAGGAGGGAAAGAGGAGAGAGAAGTGGGAGGGGACGGCAAGAAGGAGGGGGAGAAAAGGAGTGAGAAAGTGAGGCGGCGATAGCGATCTCAAATAGAGAAAGAGAGATAAAATTGTAATTGATTTCATTTAACGGGAGGTGCGAGGAATTCTAACAAGGCGGTATAGCAGGAGGAGTCTTGAGCGCAGTACTCGCCTTCGTCTGCTGCGCACAGCACAAATTGAGATTAATTTCCGAGTTCGGAGTGATTATAACGACAATTGAGAACAGTTGGCTTCCGACTAAAAAAAAAATACCCGCAAAAAAAGAAAACGCCATATGGACTCACAGGAAAGCTAATGAGCAGACACAGATGTAAGACAATATAGGCATTAGGCATTACAAACTCTGAATCTGAATTTGCTTCCACAGAACTCATTTCGGACCCCTCTACCCC
Organism: Centroberyx gerrardi; assembly: GCF_048128805.1. NCBI lineage: Eukaryota > Metazoa > Chordata > Actinopteri > Beryciformes > Berycidae > Centroberyx > Centroberyx gerrardi. The sequence continues at coordinate 24,495,742 of NC_136009.1, forward strand.
TCTCACCCTTCTCAAAGACCAGCAGCCGGACGCTGGAGGGCCGGCCCACTATATCAGGGGGGTTCTTGGCGTCGCAGGTGAAGGTGCCGTTGTCGCTGAAGTCCAGGTTCTTGAGCAGGATGGAGCCGTCGCGGCGGCCCGGGTTCCCCACGAACTCCAGCCTGTCCCTGAACGGTCCCTTGTTGTCCACATAGGGGGCGCCGCCGGTGTAGTGGAAGATCTGGGAAGGGCAGAGAGAGGAAATGCTTGTGGTGTCAACCATACCGCCATGTTTTTACTTTAAAGAGCAACTGCACCATGATGTGTTTGACTGCTTTTTTGTAGTCGTGAGGCACTCGTGGGGTTTGTGATGTACTTGTTCCATGTCTTGTTTTCATTATCCTTGCTTTTAATCTGTTTATGTGGCATTTGTTCTTTGTAGAGCACTTTGCAGCTCTTGACTGAAGCACTTGACTGCTTATTTCAGCTCCGCATTGATAAATTGGCCATGCTGTAGTGAAAAGCATCAGCCACGGTAAAACATGGAAACGACGGTAAAATCCAGACGTTAATATGCACATATGACGAATTTCGCATTTTTGTGGAGTTCTTTGTCTACAGTTGATTTCTTGACATCAGGCTCCATCTCTTCTAATAATCAGTATTTTGCAATGACGTGCGAACATCTCATGTAAAATGTAAAACTGGTATCAAAATACTGCTTGTTCCCTAGGAATAAAAGTAGTACAAAGGATTCCGTATAAAAATAATTTCAAAACTTTAAACATTGCAAACTTAATGTCGGCAATATTGGGTGGTTGTGTGAGATTCACTGTTGCTCCCCCTAGTGGTTAAAATCTCTGCGTACAGGATGATGACAAAGATGTAGGAGTTACCACACCGGTCTAGTGCCAAACCGCACTGCTGAGAACAGCCAAAACTGGGGGTGCCATCCCATTATAAACCCAGTGTTTGAAGAATTGATTTTTGAGAGATGGTTTTAGATGCTGATTGATTTTGGGGGAGGCTGATATTGCCAGAGTGAATACAGAGTGTGTATTGGAGGGCTGGGGGTGGTAGGTGCTGTTGCCCAAGACCCCATTAGGTCAAAGTCAAACCCAGTTGAAATTTTGGTAAACAATCAATTTTAGCTACTTGGCTAATTGGGGTTTGAGGCCTCGGGACAGCCTGTGGGAACCGTAAACAAGTCATCCATGAATTACACGCACCCTTTCACATGACATGACTTGTCAGAAATCAAATACGACATTTTAAAGGACAAATCCGCCATGAAAACAGATAGAAGTATGAAGCTGAAAATCTGTCTGGAGGGGGGGGGGGGGGGGGTGGGGGGAGAAAGGAGCGACAGAAGATAAGGAAAAAAGAGGAGAGTAATCTAGTTTCAAAGGGAGGGCACGGTGGGAGACGGATGAAGGCAGAGGAGGTGAGGGGAGGAGATAATGAGAGAGGAGGGGAGGGACAAAGGAGGCAGGGCCGGGGAGGGGGAGATTAAGGGAGGTGGACGGAGGGAGGCGCAGTCAGGACGGAGAGATAGAGAGATGAGAGAGATAGGAGGGAGATAAGGGCAGGGAGAGCGAAATTAAAGAGCAGGAGGCAGGTGAGGCAGGGAGAAGGAGAAGAAGATGAGTGGGGGAAAGTTTGTGTGTGTGCTTGGGCTTCCTACTCACATGCACCTGTGTGTTAGATGAAACTGAGTGTGTGTGTGTGTGTATCATTCCATTTTACATACTGTTCTCCATTTGTTTCAAATTGAACTGTGTGTCACATTCCATCAATCCTGTTTGTTAAAAGTACTTATTTCAGCTAAAAATTGATACATTTCTCCATGCTGTAGTGAAAAACATTTTGACATTGATTGATTGATTTGATTGATTTTAAAACAGTCATGTTTAAAAATCCTGACTTCCTAACATTAAGCTGCACAAGGAAACTTTGCACTTTGGTTTTTGAATTTTTGAAAGTTTAAGACTTCATTACCCAGAAATCATGTAAACTACACCCCTCCTTGGACCTAAATGTATTCTTCTTCATGGCCAGCAGGGGGCCGGGGGGGGGGGGTGGTGAAAAAATCTTTTGGCAGCAGGCTTAGCCATTGTTGGCGAGTCCAGATTTCTCTCGACGGAGCACTCATTTGAGCCAATAGGCTGAAGCTACAAGGTCTCAGTTAGAAGGGATGGGATCTGTTGCCGCCCCACTTAGTGATTTAAGCTGATAAGGCTTTTACATAAAAATCTTGCCTAGTGCAGCTTTAATGAACATGTATGACTAATTTAGCATTTTTGTAGAGATTTACAGATTGCTCCCCTGCAAACTGCATACTTAATTTCTGTACATGATAATGACATAGATGTGGGAGTTACTACTCCTGTCTAGTGCCAAGCTACACTGCTGCATCTTTGAAATATGCAGACTGTAGTCGTGTGTTTGTGTTTTCACTTGCATTTGCTTCTTGTGTGCATGCATATTGTATGTGTAGCTGTACATGTTGGAGTCTTAACATTTGTGGTGTGAAGTTGGAGTGTGTGTGTGTGTGTGTGTGTGTGTGTGTGTGTGTGTGTGTGTCTTACAGAGATGCTGTCCCGGGAGCCGTCGGGCCTGTATGTCCAGGAGAAGGTGACGTCCTCGGAGGTCCAGCGCCAGGAGAAGAAGGAGCAGGACAGTCGGACGTCGGAGCCCACCAAGGCATGGCGCTCCCAGCCTGTGTAGATCACTATGGCCTGGGACTGCTCCGGCACTGGGAGACACACACACACACACACACACACACAAGATTGAAATATTCCAGTTTGTTTTAAGGACGGTTAAACAATAGATAAATATTGTCTGCCACACAGCCTGGCTACCTTTTACTGCAGACAGTGAGTAGAATTTTCTAATTGTGCTGCCTTTTTTTTTTTTGACTGGCCTGCAACCTGTAAGCTTTCTGTTACAGCAGACAAACACACACACACACACACACACACTTTTGTATACATATGGATACAGAGTTAGTAAACATAATTTACACCCATTTGCAACTCGCTCAAATACGTGTCCTTGTGTTGTTATACTTGCAATGTGGAGACATTATATTGACTTGCATTCTTCACTAAATTCTTTATCTTTTTCAACCCTAACTGTTTCTCTAATCTGATGAAACACACAAAACACTCATCACATAACAACCTTTCTCTTTTCACTTGAATGTAAAAATATAGATCACAAATACTGGCATACACACATGCACACACACACACACACATGCAGTTAAATTGCACATTTAGGTTTGTCAAATCTGCAATTGGTGCAGACGTGCACTCAACAAATATTTGGATTTTTGCTGAAATATTAGTGTCAGAGTCTAAAAGTCAAAGGGGAACATAATTTTCTCAATTAATATGGATTATGTTGACTTAATCATGTGCACTGTTAATGCTTGAATAATATTTAATGATCAATGTTAATTTGGCTTTGGCTGCAAAATCAATATTTGACTTCCCTAGAAAATGCAGTCAGCATCTCAAACAACAACAACAATCAAATCCCCTGGGAGCTACAAGCCCCTGCCACTGTAATATTAACCGGCACAACAACATTTTTGTATTCTCATTGTAAATGTGTTAATGGGCGTCCACGAGTCACAGTAGTCTCACAGCAATGTCAACTCTAAGTGTTCTGGAGCTTTCCGCCTCTTTTAACACCCAGAGGAAAGTTCACAGCTTTTACTGCGAGCGTCCTTGAGTGAGCGCCGTTAGTGCAGCCAGCCCACGGAAAACTTGTCAATGAAATCGCGCTTGACATTTTTAATTAAAATTCTGACAAAACTGCAAATATCTGACAGGAGGAGAGCAGAGAAAGCTGTCCGCTGGAGATCACAAGCCCTGCCAACCCTCTGTTTAGAAGTCATAATATTAGTGCTCTTTAACTTTGCGAGCCTGGAGAAACCAGCTTTGTGTGTGTGCAAGAGAAGCACACACAGATGGCATGCTGGTCACTGCAAAGCCCTGAAAGATTAACTGTTTCTTCTACAGGTGTATTATTGGCCTCCGTTGATGAAATCAATACAGGCAACAAAGAGATATCACTTCAAATGCTTTAGCTGTCCTGGATGCCTACCAAGTAAGTGCAGAGGGAAATAGATCAGCTAATTCCCTACTGTACCAATCTAAGCCTATTGACCTTGTCTTTATTATCAGGTCCATCAGTTTTCAGACAAGTATTGAAGAAAGGCAACATTTAAGAAAATGCAGAAAAAGGCTCATCTTCATATCCCCATTTAACCTTTAACCCCGGATGAGAGGAAAGTTAATCTCTGGATCTGCACTTCCAGTAGCACTGAGGTGAAATCACAGGCTAGGTACAGCGTGTCAGTACTTTGAGCCATCATCAAAACAAATCTGAACAAAGTTTAGATTAAAAAGGAGCAAATTGGTTTTTTTTTCTTTTTACCTATTCCCAGGAGGACAACCGACGCCAGCGCCAAAAACGTCAGCATGGTTTCTGGCTTCTACGGAGCTCCCAAAAGTGATGCTGCAGACCTAACAGGAGCCTGTAGAGAAGAGTCCCACTCTGGAAGGAGAGTGAGTGGAAGGAGGAGAAAGAAAGAAAGAGAGAGAAAGAGAGAGGGAGAGAGAAGGGGTGCAGGATGCCAGGACAGAGGGCTTCAAAACGGGACAACAACAGAAAACCCACTGTCCCCTGGTTTATACCCAACCACACCCCTCGGCCTGGCCCAGCCCCGGCCCATTCCTCCTCTCCCCTCTTCCTCTCTTTCCTTCACCCCACCCTTCCCTCCCGCCACTTCTCTCCATTTCTTCCCTCATTGAAACAAATTACACACATTATCTCTCGAAGTGCAAGAAAAACACTGGGCGAGAGGCACACAAGCACCGAGTGTCTAGATGGTGAATTAATTGGGTAAACAAAGGGCAACTCGGGGCGAATTTGCAAAGATGTGCGCAACGTTACACCACGATGAATATAATAAGTTAGATTACAATCTCGGGCGCGATGCGATGACTTTTGAGAAAATGCTAATCGATGCTTAGTATGTAGGAGCGAGCTGGGGCGTATGACGGGAATCGGTTGCTCTGTGTGCGATCACTGCACGTGTGTAAATATTACATGGGAAGGGTGGGAGGTGTTTAGTCCGACTCGGCCTGTTTCTGTCTGTTTACAGTGAGGGAGGGAGGGGAGGGGAGGGAGGGAGGGGGGGGGATCCTGCGGCGAGGTCAACGCAGCGCTCTCTCCTCCATCCCCTTCCCTCACCCCATCTCCCCTTTTCTCCTCTCCCTGCACTTTCACCCAGGGTCCGAGGCCAGCGGACGAAAAACAAAGCCCCGAGTCTTCGCTCTCTCTCTCCTCTCTGTCCTCCCTCTCTCCAGATTCCTGTCGTTTGCTGACGTCTAGCACTCCGAGACAATGGGGAGAGGGGGGGACAGGGGCTGACTGGTGTATGCCCGTCTGTCAATGGCGCTTTCTTCCTCTCCGACCTCTCCCTCATTCTCTTTCTTTCTTTCTTTCGCTGCCTCGTTTTCTCCACACACACACACGCCCCCGCCAGACAAAGCGGTGTATTCACTCTGCAGCGCCCACTTCTAGCTTTTCCAGTAGCACAGACAGGGAGAGAGTGGGGAGAGACCTGCTATATATAGATGGGTTGATACGAGGACAAGCGAGACAAGAGCGAGACGGCATCAGATGCAGGAGCAGACACTGAAGGGGGGGAAATAAGAAAGAGACGTGAATAAACGAACATAGCGGAGTGGAATTTCTGCGAAAGCCTCAATTCTGAAGGCCTCATTCCATCATTTTTTGTCATACGTCATAAATATGCATTTATTTAGCCGCTGGCACCATAATAGTGAATACATGCACAGATTAATGGTCTGCAGAACTCCCCTGGCTACAGTAAACACACAAGTTATTACAAATTATTCCCATCATTAAGTTTACACCATATCTATCATGACTTAACATTTGACACTTCCTACATGTCCCCTTGGGAACATATAGCCTATATACAGTATAAAGAGAGAAGAGGCACTCGACAAGGTTGTCCACTTCCTCCACTTTACTTTCTTTCTAAATGTTGTTTTATCGAACCCTTACGGATCCAGGTTCGTCATGTAGAGATGAAGGATCTATTTGGCAAGGGACTCCCGGCCAAGGCAGCAGCAGCACATTTAGTTACAGATAAACTTCTGCTTACATATGAGGCCGCGGCACAAATTCGTGCCACTTGTGACAAATCGCAAACCACTCATTCATCTTAACACCTCAAATACCCCGCTGACGGATCAGTTGAACAAAAAAGACCATCTGCCAACTTGCTGGCGCCATCAACTGTCTAAGCTTTGGCTTGAACCGTCTAAATCGCGACATCCTTAACGATTATGGCAGATCCTGCCTTCGGGCCCCGGAGAAACAGGGGGATTCTTTATGAGCCTGGCAGGTGCAGAACGTGGCAAGCGCCCAAACTCGTCAGCACCGAGCGACGGTGGCAGCAGCAGTGGCTGAGCTTGGCAGGCAGAAACTGTATCAGATATAGAGCGAAGGCCCCCATTCCTTCAGCTGGCAGTGATATAGCACACTAATGTAGGAGAGGGAGAGATTATCTGCTGCTAAATTATACAGAGAGGAGAGGTCGAGAGAGAGGGAAGGGGAAGAGGTACCGGTGAGGAACAGTCAGAGAAAACTGGATGTGTGGAGCCATTTTGAGGTTTTAGCGAAATTATACATGAGTCCTCAGCCACACATTAGTGATATTGAGGGGGACAAGGCTTCAGATCGATTGGTGTTATCAGAGATGACTGAATACGCAAAGTTCCTCGGGCTTCAGCCGCTGTGTGAGAACTATAATGCCTGTCTGCTTGCATAACCCGTCAAATTTGTTTTCATGGGTGAGACAGTGGCCTCAGTTGCATTTTGTGAGGGCATGTCATTAGACACCCGTAGAAATTTATAGAGCATATTTTCTTATGATATTGTAATTTTCTTTGACATAGAATTATTTCCAATGGAAGGAAAAAAAAACATGCCAAGCGCATAATCAAAAGACCAGGGATAATCAGAGTCTGGGAACGCGTCCCAAGCTGTAGATTTTAGGCGCTCTTGTCAACTCTATCCGTGTCTAATTTGTCTGCGACGTTTAGTATGTTCGTCACAGCTCCGAGGGTGCAGCCCCGATCACAAGGCGCGCTGGCAGATGTGCAGAAGGGGAATGTCTTGAGCTTTTTGGGGAGCCGAATGGCTGCTGTGAATGTCTCGGGACGGGACGGGACCGCTGGAGGGTTTCTCGCCGGTCATGACGAAGGGGAGAGCGGAAAAAACGAGAGAGAGAGAGAGACACTACAGAGGCCAGTTCACATAAAGGTCATAAGACTAATGACCGTAGCAATGATTCAATGGAGCGCACTACAGTCTTAGCCTCTTAAGTACAAGCCTCTCAGTGTGGGCCAGAGTGAAGCGCTGAGAAGGGGGGGGAACAACAACCGCCATCATAAACCAATCATAAGGCAGTCTCTTAAGCGATCGGCTCACACAGTTTTTGCTGCAGGGGTTGGATAATCAAGCAAAGCATTAGCATAGCCAAATAAGGCAAATGAGCCGTGGTGAGCAATAGGCCAGAAAACTGTCAAAAGTTGAGGCTAGGAGGCAGGATTAAATATATCTATAACGGTTTACATTATCTAGGTTTCTTAAAGGGACGCAGGTTAGCATCCTGCTGTTTGACTAAAAAAAGATCTTCAGTGGGAAACTGCCACAGGAGATATTACTAGAATGCATCTGTACACAATTCTTTTTTTTTTAGATTATTTTTGGGGCATTTTTTATTCTTTCGGCATTATTTTTAGATAAATAGATACTTTATTTATCCTCAAGGAAATTGCTTATTTGATAGTTGACAGTGGAGAGAGACAGGAAAGATACATAAATGCGACAAAGGTTACCAGGCCGGATTAAAAGGACCCAGGACGTTGCGGTTATGCGATACGACCACTGACCAGGACGCCCCCGCATTTAGCCGACAGTCCCATCTGTTCAATATCTTGTTCTAGGACACTTGGCTGTTTGTGAACATCTGTGTCTTTGCTGTCGCAGGGATTGAACCTGCGATCTTTCGGGTTACAGGACGGTCCCTCTGTGTCCCGCGAGCGCACGGCCCTAAACGAATTCGTTTCATGGAGTTGGAGGGCTGTGATGAGTCATAGAGTGCACACAATGCAGCGCTGTCTCTTGTGTACAGGACCCGATACTCTGCTGGAGTGGAGACCGCAGGGCGAGGGGAATCATATAAAGGGCCCAAAAAGAGGCCTGACATCATCAAATCCAAAAGGTTACTGGCCAACGCTCGGCGCTCCTGCTCAAGAAAAACACTATTGATATTCCGTGGGTTCGGTCCGGGACAATAGCCGGGCCTGTCCCTCCCTCTGTCCCTCGTGGCCTCGCATGGCAGAGATGTCACAGAGAGCACCAAACAAATGGATGGAGGGATAGAAAGGGATGGAGGGATGGGGAGGAGGAGGAGGTGGAGGAGAACAAACACATTGTTCTCGGGGTGGAGAAAGGGGTATTGTGAGCAAGACAGATAGCTTATGTGGGAGAACGGGGTGTGGGGAGGGAGAGAGGGACACAAAAGGACAGAGAAAGGTGAAACCTGGCATTTGTCACAGATGCCCCCGTTTTTTCTCTTACAGTTGGGGGTAATCCATAACCCTGCTTTTGGGGGGAGACTTCCTAAAACTTTCCGAGAAAACAAGCGGCGGGGAGGGTTTCAACGCGGGCCGAGGCTTCTCTTCAGCCTGCCTTTCATCCGTCGCGGTGCCAGGAAAGCCGCCGGCCGCCACTCATTTCTCATCCCGAATCGGAGCCACGACATGATTTGATGTGTCAGTTGCTTGGTTTTCGCATCTTGCTCCCCACCCCAAAGCCTCCCCTTGCCCTCCGCGACGTGTGCAGCAAAACAAACGACTAGTAATTCAACGGAGGCTACAGGCAGGTAGGTTTGCAAGTGCGACTCCCCCAGTGGGAGCCGGTCTGAACGGGTGACTTGATGTGAACTAACAGCACGGCTGTTTGAACACGGGCGAGGAGAGGAAAGCGGGCCTCGGCGGGGATGGAGGCCGCCGCGCCGCCATGCCCCGCAGGCGTGTGATGTGCGCCAGCTGCCCCCCTCGGTAAACATCAGACACACACACATACACACAAACACGTGCCGTGACACAAGCGCGCGCTCGCACAGTCGATCACACACACACACAATCAGTCCCACAGGCTTGCACATATACACAGCCAAAAACACGTGCAGTCACACAGGCGCACACACATTTTTTTTTTTTATCACAGGGATGCAGATGAATAGGAATTCATTCACACATGAACAAAAGAAGATGCAAATATAGAAATATACTGAGGTGCCGGTATTTACACCTACAACAAAGTCACAGACATTCAGGGAGAGTTTCACACTAAAGACACACTTTCCTTCCGCTGTCACAATCACACGTACGCAAATAAGGCTGAGACACAACACTTGCTGCAGTCAACCTTCAGAGTAATTCACAACAAAAGCCAGCATCATACAGCGCACAATATGGAATTGAATTCATTACACATTTGCATTTTCAATATTTCATGCTCTGTTGCCTGTTTGATTTCCATTAGGGCCTTTCCCATCCCTCACACTTGCTGTTAAAAGGCAACTTCTGAAGCAACAGTACAGCTGACAATTCCTATTTGAATTTCTGATTTTTGTAACACCAACGGGCCCCTTGTTTCGATTCAAAAAATAAGCGAGATGTGACGATGATATTCGAAATGAGTGATAGATGGTGCCCAAAGAAATCCACGCTGTGAAAGGGAAAATAGAATAGATTTATTCAAAAGCAAACAAACAGGGGGAAAAAAAACAAAAAACACCGCTAGAATATTCAAAGGCTCACATGGAGGGGGGAGAGGAAAAATTAAAATTAATGGAAAAAAAATAGAGAGAGTATGGATAGGCAGAGATAAACAACAGTGGCAGATGGAAAGGGCAGGCAAATCTGAATTTGGAATTTCCATGGTTGTTCTACCACAATGGTGTCCTTCTCCTCCACCTCCCCTTCAGCAGACACACAGGCCACTGCCTACACACTTCCACACACACACACACACTCACACACACACACAAATAATAGGCTAACCACCAGGCGTGCAGTGTGCACACTCGCATACCAAGACACAGCAACAATAGCATAACAAATACGGTAATCTCACAAGCTCTCAAGTATGGGAAAAACAATTCACAATGCATGTGCATACACTGTAACGACATTATTTACTCCGATACGAGTCACATACAAATATGAGTCACCGTGGAAATTGGCCGACTTTTACATGCAGACGGCCCGCGCATAAACCCGACACTGTAAAACACGCAGACTCGATGCATGCCTCTTCGCAGCCGCAGGAATGCCGGCCCTCCAACGCTCTTCATTAAATGTTTCCTGCGTCTCATTTTCTATTCTGCATGATGTCCCTGGTGTTGCACCGGACCGATGCACTGCTGGTCACTCGGGGTTGGGGTCGATTCATGAATGAACTCATCAATTCATATTCAACTGAGGAAGTGGAATTTGAAAAAAAAAAACCTACAGGACTTCTTGGAATTTCAAGAAGTTGAATTTAATTCAGTGAAATTCGGTAAAATTCCATGTTCTTTTGTTTTTTCGTGCCACATATCAGATTACATGTAGTGTTTTATGTTATCAATACTGCCTATCATAAAATGTTAAAGGTGCCTTTCAGGTGGCATTTGATGCATAACATGTAATCGTAATACATACATTATTATTGAATGTATTGGATTTGTTTAACTGTCTTTTATTTGATTTCTAATTTAGCAAGTCAAGACAAACTCTGTTAGAAGTGGAATTTAATGGAATTCAATTGTTTGCTGTCATTACAATTATTCCAACTCCAGGAACTGAATTGGAATCTATCATGCATTCTCAATTCAATTCATGAATGGCCCCAAACCTGCTTTTTTTATTGCTTAGCACAATATTGTCAATATTACAGCAACATCAGTCCCCCCCCACCCCCAATCTGCCATATTGCACCAATCCTACAAATGTAATTAGATTTCTTTATCTTTGAAAATTTGTCAATGCCTGTGTTGAAGGTTAGCGATGGAAAATAGTTGATGATTGTTCAGAATATGCTTATTTTTTCTGAGTCATTTTTACCAATATTACTACATTCCCAGGGACTCATCGTTGGCCATGGTTTCCAGACACCCATTCAAATTCTGCTAATGCTGAGTTAAAACCATACACCGTAAGCCCTGCTGCTAGAAGGCACACAGCTGCTGTAGAATGCTTTTTATTTGTAAAGCGACATGCATGTGTGTAGGTGTGTGTTTGCAATCAGAGAGCTCTTTGCATTTGATGAGGCTGTGTTGTCCTTGTCCGCTGCGCTACAAAACCCTCAAGTTGTCAGTATGCCTCTGCATCAATGTCAACAAGACATTTCCTGCACATTCACTGTACTTGGCATTTAATGTGATTCTGATTCAGCTACGATTCATACAGACAAAAGCACAAAGTCACAAACATATCACACACACACACACATCAAGTGTCTCAATCTGTCTGTCACAAGCACACTCTCATCCTCTCACGTGGCATCACTATGCAGAAAACTCTCACAATCCTCTTTGCTTCTCCATGTAATAACGGCCTGTCCTTGGCTCTCAGACTGACCCCTCCCCATCTCCAATAGTCTCTGATTGATTCAGGCTGGACAGTTAGTGGATTTCCATCATCTAATGCAAGCTGTGAGTGCTTCTCTTTTGTCCTGCCGTTTGAGCAACTGTCAGCCCCTTCGTCTTTTTCTGCTTCTAATAACGTTTCAGGCAGCCGCCGTTCTCCTTGGCTTGTCCTCTTATTGCCACACATACCACATGCGCTCTGCTGCGTTGGAGCGCGGCGCTACCAGAAATCAGGCCAGTTGGAAGTATTGGTATGCTGCCCATACGGTCCGTATTTCGCCGAGCGGTTTTGCACAGCGCATTTTTGATAGGGATCTATTACCAACAGGTATGCCTTAACTGCAAAGTCGATTTGGCATTTTGGGATTTATGCGCACTGTATGGTGTGAGATGTTTATGTATTTTTCGCTGTGAAAGGGAAATCATAGTCAATAATGCAGCAGCTTCAAATCAATAACGCAAAATGACAGGATATCATAAAATTGCCAGAGCCTTTATTTTCATTCAACATTACAAAAAGAAATAACCTATTTACAATTGAATTGAAATTGCCATTAGTCATTATTCTCTGACCGATTACTACAGATGATCAGTAGTAGTCCTCTAGGTCAGCTTTGTCTCCCTGATTCTGAATCTGCTGCTGCTTCTTGTACAAATCAGCAATCTGGAGGAAAGAGAGGAGACAGACAGAAGGAGATTGAGAGGGAGAGGGAGAGACGGAGCGAGAGAGAGCATGAGAGAGAGAGAGAGAGAGAGTTCACATGAGACAGCACGCATGAAAGAGAGAGGGGGAGAGAGGGAGAGAGAGAGAGGGGGGGGGGAGAAGATCATGAAGTCAGGTCAGTAAAACGAGGAGGACAGGCTAAAAATAACCATTTGATTATTCATATCCCGGGCTTTGAAGCTGGTGACTCCCAGCCGCTGACTGGGAGAGGAGGGTTGCGTTCACTCAAGCTCATCAGGACGTGTGTGTGTGTGTGTGTGTGTGTGTGTGTGTGCATAATGCGTCAACAGCTGGCCCACCCGGAACCAGCATATACCAATACAGCAGGGCGGCGTAGTGAGGAGGGCAGTGGAGTCCAGTCATGAGCCGTGGAGGCCAAGAGCCCGCAGGTTTTCCTTCCAAACGAACACAGCGGCCGACTTCACTGATTAGCATATGTTCAAGCAGAGAGGAGGAACTAATCAGTGAAATCACCTGGTGCAGTGATCAGTTGGAACGAAAACCTGCAGACTCTCGGCCCTCCGCGGCTCATGGTTGGACGGCAGTGGAGTAGAGACGCCGCCCTTCAATCAGAAGACAAGTGAAAAGAATTTCCCTGCAGGGATCAATGAATTACCACATGATTATTATTCCTACAACTACACAGACCTCAGTGTAACTCTGCCTTGCACTGTTCAACTTCACACTACCAGTCAAAAGTCTGGACACACCTGATTGAATGTACTTTGTCTTTTCATTCTCTTAAAGCCATTTTAATCTAAAGGCTTATGCTTAAATGCTTGAAATTTGTTTCTTAGACAAATATAAATAGTGAAGTTGATCCTATGTATGAATTTCTTTCCAAAGCCTTTGCCTTTCCACCAAGGCAAAGGGCGACTACTTTAAAGAATCTAAAATATAAGATAGTTTTGATTTGTTTAACACTTTTTTGGTCACTGCATAATTCCATTTGTGTTATTTCATAGTTTTGATGTCTTTACTATTATTCTAAAATGTGGAAAATAGTAAAAATAAAGAAAAATGTGGTGTGTCCAAACTTTTGACTGGTAGTGTAAGTAGATACCTGGCTTGCATGTTAAAGGATGGGTTGGTGAGAGCGGTGATGTCCAGAACAGGAAACTCCACTCAACAGCCAACTAGACTTTTAGAGAGGAGTGGAGCCTCCAAATGGCGGCTGGTTTCCTGCCAAAGTGGCTGGTAGACTGTAAACAGGATTACCAGCCAGAGCCAAAATGTACCAGCATTTGTCTGGTTGGTGGTGGTAATTAAAATTCTCCGCCCTTGGGATTTTCAAGCTGGCTCCTCCCAGGACAGATTGATTGATTGATCGATTAATTACCATTTATATACAGATAATCTGACGTACCTGCGCTCCGGTTGTGGCGTCCTCCGGCTTCTTGTCGTCTCTGATCCGAAGGAAGCGGGGGAACCTCAGAGAGATGCCTTTCTCTGAGTCCACCTGAGGACAGACAGACAGAAACACAGAGGCAAATCAGCGCTGACCATCGTACCTCGTCCACTTAACTGCAATTTGAGCGTTTATCCTTTTCTTGCTTGGATTGAAAGTTTACACATTAGTTAATGTGTTGAGTGAGTTTTTGTGACTGTCAGGCCCTTGAAAGCTACTAAAACCTCACTGGTTAAAGGTTTTTAAACATGAAAGATTTAAAGATTTTGAAACATCAATATATTATTGTCAAATTAACTGTGATACATGGGCATAATTACCGTAAACAAATGAGACCATGGTTGAAACAATTGGTAGCCTCTATCGCACACCATTGATATAGTTATATATAGTTTCCACTATCTGCCTTCTTCCTGTTTTGTGCCATAAAGCAATCCAGTAGATTTCCCTCCAAATCCGATGGCTCACAATGTAAAATGTAGTGTAGCGGCCAGAAGAGGCAGACAATTGTTTCCGCAATGGTCACATTTGTTTACGGAAATTATACTAACTAGTCCATACCCGGGAATCTGCCACAACTCCGCGCAGACTTGCCAAAAATGCGCATAAACAGCGTAAATTTGGGAAAATGGAAAAATTGGCTTTGTCAGTCCCTGCCTATGCCAATGCTCAATGCCCATGTGCAGTTTCAGATTGATTGGCCAACCCATTGAGGAGCAAAATGGATGCAGACAGACAGACAGAAGGACGGACAGTTTTCCTCATTTTATAGTAGGATATCTCAAAATTAACGTGGTAAATTAATGACTTATTGATGCTGAAATGCAACATGCAGCACCTGTAAATAAATACGAAAATAAGAACTGTTGTCTTCACTCCTAAAATAAAATATTTCTTTTCAGACTCAAGAGCCATTTCAGGGCGCATGAAGTGAAGTGCCTTTGGGTACCATGAAGAGCAATATACAAATAAAATGTATTATTACCGTGCACGATTACTATTATTATGATAAAATGACTGTTGTGTACTGGTGCTGTTAAGGCAAACACTTCACAGTATGCTTGCTGTGGGACTTTGAGTCCAACATGCATCCTAACCACGGGTAATAAACGGGTATCATTCCATTAAATCCAACATCTTTTACAACAATTTTTAACAACTCCATTAAGAGTCGCTAATTAAGACTTTTCATTGTTGGCAACAGACCATAACAGGGAGAATTTATCAGCGGAAAAACATGGGGGAATTAACAGGCCGAACTGACCATTCCCATGGCGGCCTTGTAGACGGGCGACAGCGACAGGTCGGCGCACTTCACCTCCCAGACCTGCACGGCGTCCAGCCACACGTCCGGCTCTGCTGATTGGTCGATGCGGTAGTAGGCCCGGGGCTTGGGCAGAATGTGCTCCTGGAGAGAGGAAGAAAAAAATATGTTTAAAAAAATAAAATAAAAAATAGGACAATGCATTCATGGAGAACTTGATAAAGAGACAGTGACAGAGTGGCTTTGGTTGACCCGGTGGATGCTGCTACTGCTTCACAATCGCATCCCGAGAGACAGCAAAGGTTTCAACACGGCTGTATTCAAATCATACCCGCTTGCCTGAGGGGCAACATGAGTGGGAGGTTTCCAAACTACATTATCACACTACTATATGAAAGATTTCATTCCAAAATGCTTTGATCCACACACATACACATTTTTGTTACCTGATATTCACTGCTCAAGATATGAAAAACACCGGCAGCTCAGACATCCACCAAAATGTTACTAGTCTGCAAGTAAGCCAAGAGAACTATCAATTTCAATAATATTTAAAAGCCCCTTTTTACTTTGATACTAGCAATCATTTTGTCAGCGCAGGTGCCATACTTTTCCAAATGATAGCTATCTCGTTTTGGAATGAAATGCATCCATTTCTGCAAATGTGATTCTCAACCAGTGCGATGTTAACTAGGCTGCCGCAGTGTCCGCGGATCTAGGTCATAGTTAAGTAATGCTGGGGAGAGACGGCAACAGCAGTAACATTATTTATACTGTAGGTACTCAAGTGACGCTCTTAAACGGAGTGAATTACAAAGAGTGAGCAGGTAGGTGTTTAGTGTCTTGCAAAACATGGCTGTTTATAGACACATCAGCTGTGGCGGGACTCCAACCCGTGGCCTTTAGGTTACAGTACGCTCTCTGTAACCACTGGATCACCCTGCCACCCAGGGGTGTTTGTATGGAACCAATCCTCTCTGTGTTGAGTCTCGTCGGCCTGCAGCGCTGCAGCCACAGCAAGACGGCCTCTCCTTAATTCACTTTCAGTTGGAGTGCTTCATTACAAAACAACACAGTATGGCCTGTATTGGTTTTGGGGAAAAAAGGTTACAGCACCTTCAATCAGGGTTTCACTGTGATTGTGCACTGTACAGCAGTTTGTAACCAAGTCTAAACCCTGAAAACATCACTTCAAAATGAAAGGTTTTGTTCCACAACAGTATACCTGTTTTTCAAGAACACTGTTACCTGATGATTAGTCAGTACTTCAACAACACTTGTTTGCATCCTCAAAAACTTTACCGTTTTGTAAGCACAGGTCTAAATATAGCTAATAAAGTCAGTTATGTACTCTAATGAATTTTACCTCCCACAGCAGCTATCGTTTTCCAAGTGTAGGTGTCATTTTTTTCAAATGCTGGCTCTCCTGTTTTGGAACAAACCTCTTCAAATGTAAATTGATACAGCAATTCATTACCTAACGTGAAGGCGCGCTCTCTCAATTACTTCGTCATTGTTTGGGTACGAAAGCCTTTGGATGACTAACATTTTCCTGATATCTGAAGGGTTTTTATTCCAAAAAGCTGTGTGAAACATTGTTATCTTATGGTCATATCATTGGTCAATATTTCCCAAGTACAGATGGCTACACCCAAACAATTTTGTTTTACAGCCAAACTCTTTTGGTTTGATGATTATGACAAAATTGGCATATGCTCCAAAAAAAGGTGGATTCTGTGTGGGCACAATCTGTAAAGCCTGGGGAAAATACACCAGCATACTTTGTGTAATACCTGGGTTTGTTTAGGAATATGTTATGAGCTCTCTCATTTTGGCAAGGTAAAAGTGAGTGTCTCTTACAAAATGACTGCAGCATTTGAGTTGTTTTATTTTAGGAGTATATTTGCACAGTGGCCAGCTCATTTTGGAATGAAAAATCTCCATTTGTATCTGAAAAGAATGGAATGAATGAAGAAATGATTGCTTTCAAAGTGAATGGGGCCCAAAGACCTGAAGCACACAGCTCTTTCAACCTCAAAAAAGACGTTGGTTCTGGGTAAAAACCAAGTAAATGCAATTTTGGCTATTTTTTTTTGTCTTTTTATTACTTGAATTAAAGGTTTACACGGTCATTTAAATATTGAGCAAGTTTTGCGACCCTTGCAGCCTTGACATGTTAATAGCCCAGGGTGTGATTTCAAAAATACTTGGGCGTCAGTGAGGGGAAACGCGTTCTTTTCTTCATTCCTGAGAAACGTTCTTTATTGCAGGCTTTTACCCGACTAGTAAGCGCGACAGCCTCGCAGTGCCACTTTACCTTTAAGAACTTGTAATGCTGCTCCAGATCTTCATCCTTGAAGCCCGTCCCGATCTGGAGGAGACAAAAGGAGATAAGAAATACACACACGCGCACACACACATATATTTCCCCCATGGTGAGACAGCAGACATTTGGCAGCGTGCGGCAGAACACAGAACAGCGAGCAAATCCCCCTATGCCAAAAGCGCCTTGTCTGGCTGCTTTGCCTGAAGCGTCGTGTCACCTCTCAAAGACTTGAACCCGCTGAGACGCGAGCAGAGACGAAGGAGTCACCTAGCAGGCAGACGGGCACGCGAAGGGAAAGAGGGGAGGCGGATTTTTAACGCAAATATAGCGTTTTTCCACCTCGCAGACGTACTCAAAGCCGTTCTTGTAGGTGTCCAGCAGGAGCCTCGTGTTTCTAAGGGCGGGTTCACTCCAAGCATGTTTGGAGCGGTTTATTCAAGCTCTGGAGCGGTTACTGAATTGGTTCGGTTCATTTGGGCAGGAGAGAACAATGGCATTCGAGCGCGGCTAACACCAAATAACCGCGCTAAGACGTCTGAAAATGCGAGTCTCAGTCCTTCTCCAAACGAACTGTGGTACGGTTCTTTAGGAGTGAGAACAGAATCCAACCAAACTGCAGGAAAGGACAAAACGCAAGGGTTTATGGGTATAAGGAGATGGATGTCGATATCTGATAACCAGTAGCTAGTCATGCTTGGAAAGCCCAGCATAACAAAATGAGGGCAAAATGTGTTCTTAACTGGTATGAACTAGAGAAGGTAAATTAGAGCGAGAATTCTCTAACCCTAAGAATTCTCTAACTCTAAGAATTCTCTATCCCTAAGAATTCTCTAACTCTAAGAATTCTCTATCCCTAAGAATTCTCTAACTCTAAGAATTCTCTATCCCTAAGAATTCTCTATCCCTAAGAATTCTCTAACTCTAAGAATTCTCTATCCCTAAGAATTTTCTAACCCTACGAATTCTCTAACCCTAAGAATTCTCTAACCCTAAGAATTCTCTATCCCTAAGAAATCTCTAACCCTAAGAATTCTCTAAACCTAAGAATTCTATCCCTAAGAATTCTCTATCCCTAAGAATTCTCTAAACCTAAGAATTCTCTAACCCTAAGAATTCTCTATCCCTAAGAATTCTCTAACCCTAAGAATTCTCTAACTCTAAGGATTCTCTAACCCTAAGAATTCTCTATCCCTAAGAATTCTCTAACCCTAAGAATTCTCTAACTCTAAGAATTCTCTAACCCTAAGAATTCTCTATCCCTAAGAATTCTCTAACCCTAAGAATTCTATAACCTTAACCCTCCTAGAAGACAAAGTAGTTTTAGCCAAACTGCTTTTTCTGTCAGAACCTCTCAGGATTGGAACAACTTAGCGCAACACATAAGAAACTGTGCCAATTACCATTCCTTCTCCACAACATTAAGAGCCCGGTTTATTAGAAATCAAACTTGCGAACACTAGAACAGGGAGGTGTTTTCGTGTTGTTTGGTGTCTTATTTGTCATCATTATGCTTAGTGTAAGAGCTGCTCTTGCTTATCATAGGCTCTGTACATAATATCCACACTTCACCAGGACTAACATTGTGTCGTCATTAGGGATGCACCGATCCGATACTGATATCGGATATCGGTCCGATACTGACTCAAATAGCTGGATCGGGTATCGGTGACAATGGGGCCGATCTATTCAATTAAATTCTATGTTTATGTCTACGTGCGCATACTACGTCATGCGTCAGCAGCGCGCCGGTAGACCCGGCCATTTGCCTTCGGTCCGTCCGGTGGCTCCTCCGGTCCAGCACATGGATGTATTAAACTAGGTCCAGCAGCTCCGGAGGATCCCGCCTGCCGCGCTCAGCGTCTCGCGCACTGAATTCTCGCTCATGGGGCGCGAGCCTCCCGCAGCTAGCATCCAGGCTAACAAGCTAACCTGGCGCCCAACCCTCATAACAGAGCCGGGGTCGGGGTGAGCTGACCGGGGGTCGGTGCTGATGCTCGGTAGTTAAAAACACACCTGCATGAATACTTTGTCTCGGTTATATGTTTAAACTCTCCCGGGTCACCGCGCGGCCGAGCAGGCTGCCATTTAACCTGCTAGGTAAAGTAGTTTTCCACCAATTATACAATCGGCGCGTCCAGCCAGACTCCATTCATAAATCCAAGGTTTAAGGGGACTCGGCTGTAGGTCAACGTTGTTTCCTGCCACAACACGATTTAAAGTGTTTTCCATGTTTGTCAGGTACTGCTGCTCCATTCGGCCGACACACAGTCAGACTAACATACCTTGATTTTTTTTCTGAGGGCTGTTTCATAAAGCAAGATTACCAGTTAAGCCAGAGTTATTTCAGTAATTTAGGCTTATTCTGCATATTTTGAATGTTTTGTTTTTACCAAGTTACTTGTTTATACTACTTGTGTGAATTGTGATTTAATTTATCAAGTTTGTTTGCACTAGTTTGTGACTTAATTGTGATTTAATGTTTACATTTTGTTCTCATTTGATGCAGTTGTATTGTTTTATACTGGAATTTTAATTCCTGACCAATTTGTTGCTGCATTTAAAAGGTTTACACTTGAATTGTAATTCCTGTTAATTTTGAAGATGTTTTACCAAGTTGCTGGAGCACGATTATTTATTATTTTAATAATAAATAACAATTGAGTACATTTATATCTATATATTTATTTGTTACATTTTGCTTTACAAAGTTAGGAAAGCAATGTTAAAGTCAAGCCTGATGTTGCTTTACACATAAAAGAATGATCCCAGTCTCTTCCACACAGTGAGGCATAGCCTACAGTTTACTAATTAAACACTGGTATCGGATCGGTACTCGGTATCGGCCGATACCCAAAGCCCAGTTATCGGTATCGGTATCTGGACTGAAAAAGTCGGATCGGTGCATCCCTAGTCGTCATGCTATTTGTTGATTGTGCTGTCATGCTATTTGTTGATTTGTTGATTGTTGTCATGCTATTGTTGATTTTGTGTCATAAGAGCTGTCTTTCTTGTCTCTATGTAGTGCAGGCTCTGTTTGTATCTGCATATTTTTCACTGTTTTTATCGCTGATTGTATTTTCAATGCTTTTATTCTTAACGTTTGTGCTTTCAACTATTGCCTGCCCGGGGACTACAGATGAACATTAGCCTTTTTGGCTAACTCTGGCATATTTTCAGAAATGTTATTAATATGCACTGTCACTGTCAAATAAAGTAATAAACTAAACTAAACTAGCTAGAGAGTAAAGAGTGCAGACAAGTCCATCATGCTTAGTTAACGTTACAGGAACTGGAATTTGTTATTTGTTATGACTCTCCCCGCTGCCAAAATCTCCAACTTGCTGGAATGACAGGTTACCAAAACTCTGTTCAATAAACGAGCCTCTTGTGAGTCCATGTGACTTTTGTTTACAGACCTTGGTTTGTTTGTAATTGGGCATGGGGAACCCATACCGACCAAGTTTTCCACTATGGTTCTGACCAAAGAAAACAAACTCTAGGTGTGATCGCACCCTAGCAGTCCTTTTAATAATCCCTTATTCATGTCATGACTCATTTCTGTTTAGTTTGCGTTTTCATTTGGGATGGGGGTGGGTTGGTGGGGTCAGAGGGCAGGGTCGGGCCGCAGAGCAGCACCCCTGGAGCTGGTGGGGATTCAGTGTCTCAAGGACACTTCAGCAGGGCGGACTCCTGAGGCTGCGTTGGGGGAAATGGAAATGTGGGTTAAATTCTGCTTCCAGCTACAAGAAAGCTTCTCAAACCAAGGGTTCCCAAAGTTTACCATGTCAAGGACACGTATTGCGCTACAGACACCCTTTTGATGAGAGCTTGTTTAATGAATGAAATAAAACTTAAATGAAACCATGTATTTTTCTGAGAACCTTTGAAAGGGTTCAGAGGGAACCCAACTTCAGGAGCACCGTCTCCTACATGTAGAAAAGGCTTCATGATCCCAAAACCAAGGTACAGGAAAGGAGTTCTAAATTGTCAAAAGTGAGTTCAGATCACCAGAAAAACCCCAACAGCTGTAAAGTTGTTCGGCAGGCTTGTGACCAGAAGGTCTTGGTTCGAATCCCCCAAACGGCTTGGAAAATCTGGGTGAGGAAAGTCCCATCCCTGAATAACAACCGTCAATGTGCTTTTGAGCAAGGATCTTAACCTCCAGTTGCTCTAGTGGTGCTGCTGAATGGCCAATAGCAGAAGACTGGTTGTACTGGGCAGCTCCCAGGTGTGACTGTGTAACTATATGAAAGTGAAGCAGGGCAGTGCTGAAAAAAAGTGTGTGTGAGTGTGTGCGTGTGTTCTCACAGCTCGGCAAATCCCTTTTCCATGGATAAATACATAAAAGTTACAGAAGAAAAAAAAATTGGAGATGGAAGGTTTTTGCAGGACAACGATGACACAGGATTTATCCTCTGTGGCACAGTCATACTCTGGCTTGTTCACGCTCTCATTATCTCAAACACACACACACACACACACACACCAGTGGTCACGCATGCTCCAATACATGCTTAGCACTTATCCTAAGAAGCACCCAGTCACGCCTCTACGCAGGCTTGTAGACACATAAAGATTTCCTTCAAACTCAGATTTGGGGGGAAAAGTGACAGTTCAAACAAACGCACACACACACACACCCCCAGATTTACACACACACGCATACATAGGCACACACACCCTTGCATACACACATAAAGCAAAACACACAATTATACAAAACACACATTCAAAGCAGACGTAAAAAGCAGACGTAAACATACACACACAAACACACTCAGTCCCGCCCTCACCCCACATACATAGACCCAAAATACACACTACACACACAAAAGACACAAACATACAACACACACACACACATACCTTGCAGACGGACTGGAACTCCTCGTTTTCGTCGTCGTAGCAGGCCAGCAGGAAGCCCCCATAGGTGCCCGTCCTCTTGCCTTTGCCCAGGTAGGCGCCGATCACACACAGGTCCACCGTGTCGCCCACACCCTCCAGGTAGTCCTTCTTCAACTGGGGGAGGAGGGCAGGAGTGTGTGTGAGAGAGTGTGTGTGTGCATGTGTGTGAGAGAGAGTGGAAGAAAGGGTGGAAGAGTAAGAAAGGGAGCGAGAGAAAACATATGTGTGTAAACTTGTGTGGGAGAATGAGTGGTATGCGCCAGGTTTTTCTTTTTGCTGAACATTTTTGTAAAAAGTGTGTTATTTGTGCTACTAACAATGTTGGCAGAGGCACGGACATGCCCCTGTCTACACACCCACGGCCAGAGGGCCCCTTTGAACATTGGATGATGGACTTTATTGAACTCATCCCATGTAAAGGCTACAAATATTGCCTAGTGATTGTAGATATGTTTTCAAAATGGGTTGAGTGTTTTCCTTGCAGGAACGCCACTGCTGTCTCAGTAGCAAAAGCACTGCTGAGAGAAGTGATTCCACGATGGGGCCTTCCATCCAAATTGACTAGTGACAAAGGCTCTCATTTTGTAAATTGTGTGATCCAGAGCCTCGCGGAAAGTTTAAGAGATAAGTCTGAAAACACACTGTGCCTACCACCCAGCCAGTGGAGGTGCAGTTGAAAGAGCAAATCAGACTCTAAAAACAAAGCTGATGGCAGTTGTCATGGGTTGAGGTCTTACCCCTGGCACTAATGTTCATGAGAGGCTGCCCACACAAAACTACTGGACTCTCTCCCTATGAGATGCTCACTGGGCGCCCCATGCGCATGACTAACACCCCTTTTCCCCAAAACAGGTTGACCCTGACTGGTATGGATGATGACATGTTGCAATATTGTTGTGCTCTTAACAATGTTCTGAAGCTCATCTTTCCTAAAGGTAAAAGCTGCATTACCTGAGCCAGCACAACTCCACAACATCCAACCAGGGGACTGGGTGGTGGTAAAAGACCTAAAAAGGAAGCACTAGCACCAACCCTGGCACCCTAACCCTAACCCGTTGGACAGGACCGTTCCAGGTGCTGCTGACAAATCCAGCTGCAGTCAGAGTGGCTGAAAGAGACACCTGGATACACGAGGCCTAGTCATAGTAAAAAAAGCACAAAAGAGTCCTCTACAGCATGTGAAGTGTGTATGGTGTGCAACATGTGAAAGTGGTGATGGGAAGTTACTAGTTTAAGTAACGGCTGCAGACGAGAGTGCATCACGAGGTTAAAATGTCAGCTTACTAAAAATGATAACAGTCTAAACCACAGACTTGTATGTATGTAAAGAATCAGTTGAAACCAGTTTATAAAGAGGAACTTAGCCTGGAACATATTATAAATCAGGCTGTGAACACTTGTTCTGTAAGATGTTTGTCACACTGTATAAAAGAAAGTTTTAAGTTCCTCTTTCCTTAGAGACTGCTCTACAATTGCATGACTAAGGGCGCTTTCACACCTGATAGTCTGCTTCCTTGGTTCGCACCTGATGCGAGAATGACACATTGTTTCGTTTTTCAGCTGGTTCGGTTTGCTTTCACAAAGTCAAAAATCAAAATGGTCCAGATAGGGTTGCCAACCCTCTCGGATTGGCAGGAGACTCCGGTAATTAGCCTCAGTCTCCCGGGATGGAAAAAATAAATTCCCGGAGATTTTTTGATGGCTGAAATTATAAGAATGTGTGTGTGCGCTGGGTATGTTGTACGTCGGGTGTGTCGTGTGCGTCGGATGAAGGTTATTTTCATGACTTTTTGCTGGACTGTGCTTTTTACATATTTACTGTGTTGGTTTTCTTGGCTGTAGGTTGCGCATTTAGCAACTGGCAATGTGTGATGACGGTTAACGGGACATGCACGTTGCGCATTCGGCATTGCGTAATGGTGAGAGGGACACATAGTTTTTGGCATCGCATAATGGTGACAGCATATGGCAACATGTCAGGAATGACATAAAGTGCAAATTTCCATAGTAGATGATCCTATTTTTCTAGTTTTGTATGGTAATGTTGGGTGTTAGAGAGAGAGAGAGAGAGAGAGAGAGAGAGAGAGAGAGAGAGAGAGAGAGAGAGAGAGAGAGAGAGAGAGAGAGAGAGAGAGAGAGAGAGAGAGAGAGAGAGAGAGAGAGAGAGAGAGAGAGAGAGAGAGAGAGAGAGAGAGAGATGATTGATGCTGTGTGTATCAATAACAACGGGCATCATATTATTATTAGTTTTTTGTTTGTCTAACAGTTGATCCATGCAAACGCTAGTTTCACCAGTCACCAAAACAGGATGTGAAGATGTTGTTTTTAACCAATACAATTCAGATTAAATGGTTTGCTTCCTGAGATTGGTTCGAATGTGAAATGAAATGAACCGCTCCACAGTTCACTTGGAAGCGGCCTGAGACCAGCTCTTCGAGGCGGACCAGAGAGCGGTTATTTGGTCCGCACCAGAGTTCGATTAGGGTGTTCACACCACCCCAAACGATCCGAACCAAGGGGGTAAACGCTCCGGGGTTCGATTCAAACGGACTAAACAAGGCTGGTGTGAAAGCACCCTAACATGCTGGAGTCCTCTCTCCATGTACATGTGTAAGGAATAAAGACTTGTATTCACACAGACATCTGATTCAGCATATTAATCCAGGTACTGAGGGGATCATTCTTCCCTGACAGAAAGCATGTACGTTTGTGTGTTTACTTGTATATTCTAAAGCCGTCTTTACACAGAGCGTTTACACGGGGCCACTGGTGGATCTGGCCCGGGTTTAATTTCTGTGTAAAGACATCAAGCCGTGGAAAAGGGGGGTTAAAGTAACCCGGCTCTGGCCCGCCTCACGACGGAGGAGAAGAGCAGCAGAAAAGCCAGACCCGGCCCGGTATTTGTTCTGTGGAAAAGTAAAGCCAGAGAAGTGCCTGTGCAAATGCCATGGTAACCATGGTAACCGTCTCAGCCACAACAAGCGTTCCATCACCTGTGCATGAGATACACGTGGAAGCCAGGCTATCAGCGGGACACTGTGGCACACAGTCAACTGCTGTGTACTTGAGATGAGGGAGAACTGCAAAAATTCAAAGCTTGGTAGAGACGTGGTTTCGATTGAAGCAGTTTAGCTCGTCAAACAGATATTAAACAGAATCATCTTGAAGCTACCGTACTTATAGATAGACTAGTTCTGCAATGATATCACACAATAATCATCCACATGAGATACACCGGTTCCTGTGCTTCCCCTCCCACAGTGTAAAGACGATCACAGCAGGTAAAAGATGGACGCTTATGGAAACTGATCATGATTAATTCTATCCCGGCTCTGCTGCGGCATTTTTAGCTGCGTAAAGACGGCTTATGATTGTATGAGTGTGTGTGGGTGTGAGAGAACGCTTAAGTGTGTGTTTTCGCTTGTGAATTCCATGTGTGTTTTGTGTCAGTGCGTGCCCGCAATTTACAAGCGGTGTGCGTAAGTGTGTGTGAGTTATTGCAGTGTCACATTATTGCCCCCGACCCCCCCCCCTCCCCAAACCCCTTAGACACACACACACCAACACACCTTGAGCCAGTTATGAGAGCGCTTGGCAATTTCGTAGGTGGCGTCCTTCTCTAGAGTCTTCACCATCAGTCCCTCGCAGGAGTCTACACACACACACACACACACACACACACACACACACACACACACACAAACATACACATTATACACCAAAACACGACTCTAGTCGAGCAGAAAGGAAATGAACAGATTATCTTTCAGATACATGGAAGGTCTTTGTCTCACTCTGAGACACAGACAGACACACACACACACACACACACACACAGAAAGAGAGTTCAGGACACAAAGAAACAGCAGGCAAGGACACAGGCATACAACTCAGAAACACACACTCACGTAAAACACACAAGCGAATACACACATTTCTATGTTCTCTCTTGATACACAGACTCACACTACACACACTACACAAGTAAACTCATTTACACAGCTCATAGGTTCTCTCTCTCTCTCTCTCTCTCTCTCACACACACACAAAGAGACAGCAGGCAAGGAAACAAGTGCACAGCTACTACTACACACACACACAACTCACACATACAAAGAGACAGCAGGCAAAGACACAAGCATACAATTAATACACACGCAACATGCAAAAAAGCACATTACTCATACACAGAAAAAGGTTCAAGACACAAAGGGACAGCAGGAAAGAGAACAAGTGCACAATTATTACACACACAAAAACATACAAAAAAAGCACATAACTCATACACACACACACAAATATTCATGACACAGAGACAGCAGACAAAGAAACAAGTGCACAACTCTTTCTCACACACACACACACACACCTCGGACAGACTGCTCCAGGAACTCGGCGATGGCGTCGGTGTTGTCGGAGTCGATGGATCGGGCGAACACAAACTCTCCCTCCACCTCCGAGAAGCTTTCCTTCAGCAGAGCCCGACGCCGACATAACGGCTGGCGCACCAGAGACTGCACACACACACACACACACACACACACACAAACATCATTACAAACAACAAAATTGCATATCATTACAATCATTTCCTCTTCATAGCTTGGAGCCTTCCAATCACTATCAGCATGAAATGCCAGCTCAACCAAACACACACAAACACGGTCTCACACAGAATACAGACAGATAGACAGTCTCACACACACACACAGGGAATCACGATCAGATGCATACACACAGCTTCACACACACAAACTCAATCTCAGACACACACACTGTCTTAGATGGATGGACACACACACAGACAGACAAACACACACACTGTCTCGGACACACAGAGCCTCAGACACACAGTCTCAGACACACACACCATCACACACACTGTCTCAGACACACACACACACTGTCTCAGACACACACACAGTCTCAGACACACACACTGTCTCTCACACACAGTCTCAGACACACACACCATCACACACAGTCTCAGACACACACACTGTCTCTCACACACACACTGTCTCTCACACACACACTGTCTCTCACACACAGTCTCAGACACACACACTGTCTCTCACACACAGTCTCTCACACACTCCGCTGGAATGGCAATGAGCGTTACAATCATTATCTAGTTACGGCCTCCAGTAGCTCCATCATTGACATTCAGGGGCATTGTCGGCATCTCAGCGGGGCGGCGAGCGCGAGCACGTGCACGCCCGCAGACAACAGACGCACACGCCGCTTTAAGATGACGGCGGGCGCGCCGAGAGAGATCTCTGGGTAATATTTTCATCATTACCGGCAGGGCTTACCTCGCCGTTGAGGTAGAGGAGGTCAAAGGCGTACACACACACTTGGACTTTGATCTCTGAGGCATCCACGTCCTGCAGGGAGGCATCAGCACACACACACACACACACACACACACACATTTTAATATCCTCCCTTTACAAAAATATGCAAATACACACATTTTATTCACAAATCACTGTACATCCATCCTTGGGACTTGTTACAAAAAGCTCTTTGATTTTCTCCCGTTTGTCTTTCCCGTTTAGTACCCCTCCTTCCTCTGTCTCTCTCTCTCTTCTACCTTTTAACTGCATTGCACCTCTCCGACTTGTTTATCCCTCTTTTCTTCTCACCTCCACCTTATCACTCCCTCCTCCTCATTTCACTCATCTTTCTTCTACTTCTTCGTCTCCCTCGCCTCCCTCCATCCCCCGCTCTCGCCTCTCTTGCACCTTTATAATGTTTGTCCCACTCTTGTTTACTCCTGTCAATCTTTCCACCCGCCTCCTCTGCCTTATTACGGCAGTTCCCACCGTGGCCCTGATATGAAATTCCATGACTTTTCCATGACTTTCCGACCCAAAAATGTTGCTCCTTCCTGGTTTGTTAAGGTTGTTTTTCCCCCCAGAGAAGCCTGGTTTCTGCTCCAGTTGGGCTTGGTGTGGAGAAAAACAGCTGAAGACCACCATCTACCCAACAAATACGTGAAACAAGTTGTAAAATACACTCTGGTATATTCCAGTAATGTGATACGTTCGTAAAAATTCCCTGACTTCCCCAGAAAATTGATCAAATTCCGTGACGTTCCCTGTCTGCAATACACCTCTCCAAATTAATTGATATTCCAGAAATGCCACGACCAGTGGGAACGGCATTATTAAAGGATGTAATCAGGAGAAAATGAAAATGAAATGGAGTCCAAAAAAAAACCCTGAAACCTGAAAGATCACATTCCTGCTCATCCCTCGTCTCCTGCCTTCTCCTCCCTCCCTCCTCCCTCTCTCCTCCACCCAGTTCACAATCTTTTCATCCCCCTCTTTCACAATTAATCATGTGTAATTGTAAACCGCGTAAAAAGAAGAAAAAAAAAAAAATGGTTTTGTAAGACGCCACAAGGCCAGTAAAAATCATTTTGTGCCTCCAATTATCACCACAAATAATCGTGACGACAATATCTAGCGAAATCATTGGGATTATCATTTTAGCCGTCTTTGTGCGGCCCTAGCCTCTTCTCTATCTTTACACACTCATCTCTCTCCTTCCCATTTTCAAGGATGTGACCGAGAACAAAAAAAAAAAAAAAAAAACGAGGATGAGGGAACTCTTTGACGATAAATTAATGTCATTTGTGTGGTGGGAAAAAAAGCCGTTATCCTGATCAAAACTGAAAAAACATCGCTGACATTTGCAGTCTCTCCCCCCCCCCCCCCCATCCCCCTCCTTCTCTCCTCTACCTCACCCCTCCCTCCCTCCTCTCCCCTCTATCCATTTGATTCATCTTTCTCCTACTTATCAATCTCTCTCTCTCTGTCTGCCCTTTCTCCCTCCATCTCCCTCTCTCTCCTGGATCATTTCACTCCATTATCGCTCTCTTCCACCTCCTGGTCTTTATCTCCATCTTGTTTTCTCCTTTCAGTCGCTCCCTTCTTCTCTCATCCTGTCCTATCCTCCACCTTTTTGCCCCCTGAGCGTGTCTCCTCCCTACCCATTTCATCTACCTTTCTCCTCTCCATCTTCTTATATTCCCCTCCCTCTCCCCCTCTCCCCCTCTTCATCCTTACCTTCCTCTTACGGGTGGTGAGGACCTGGAAGGGCTGGATCTGCCTCTTCTCCCGGTCCCAGGCCACCGCCTCCGTGTCCAGGACGCAGGACACCACCGAGTCCTTCTTCACCTGGGGATGGAGGGAGAGGAAGAAGATTAGAGATGATATACTGTAGATATCGATAAGGAGGGTTTTTCCTGGTTTAAAATGGGTCTTTGGCGGTGTCCCTGTCGTGAGGGCCAGATGACATTATATGCTAATTTGCATATAAGCACTAAGCCTAAGCAATACCAATTACAGATCTGCAAGTTTCATTGAGGTAAATCTAAGACTTTGAAACCTTTTAAATGCAAATTCAGATGAAACAAGACCAATTTCACCTGGGAAATAAACATGAAAATACAAAGAAAAAAAAACTTCAAGGAGTAAGGGTCTGCAGACCAAGAAACCTCAATATTTTGAAGACTGAATTCAAAAACTGTGTTTACTAGTATTTAAGACTTTATGGCCATGAATACAGGCAATCAAATGAAACATATTTTCAGACTTCAGAGGCCCTGAATTTGTTGCTTAATGCTTTGGGAGTAAACACATTAACATTTTTCCCTAGATTTGTCGCTAGTTGCTTTTGAACAATAGAGTTGCGGTCAGACGAGTTGCTAAAGCTAACGACCAAGTCAACAAGCTGGCAACAGTTGTCTTTAGCCAAAAAGCACCACAGCCTGAAGTCAGTCAACCAATGAGAAGACGTCTGCTGCAGTCTCTTCTGCTTAGCCAATTACCGAACTGTTCAACACACACCCTCTGTCGGCTGGACGGCCGCATTGTGCCAAAAGTCAAATGCTTCAAAATATAATATGATATTTTGTTTTTTTAATTTCTCTCAGTTTAGCAGTTCCTTGTTTTTTCACTTCAGCACAAAGACAAAGGGTTTGGCAGCTGAGAAACATTTCCCTGTAGTAAAAACCCTGATGAGAGTTAGGCTGGCCGGTGATACACTACCTGCTTTTTAGGCAGATTATAGGCACAATTTGACCCTTATGACTGATTTTCAAGATCGGACCAAGTCGTGGCTAGTTTGGGGCGGTCCCAATGGACAGGTGCCACAGACAATCTTGTGTGCGAGGCTTAAGGTCTTTAATTTCTTGCCTCCAGATCCAGTCGGGATCATCGAGATTCTTTCAAAAGTGTTTGAATTTACAACTCAAATCAGGACAAGTCTTGGCATTCTCCTGTAGTGAGCCAGTCATCTACTCAAATATGAACGGTGATCAGCATTAGCCAATAAGAATTGAGCGCAAGAGTGGCATTAGAGGTTAGAGGTAGGGGTGTGATCCCCAAATTGAACTCGTCATTAAGTGCGTGGGCCTCTAACATGCAAGATGAAAACAAGATGCAGTTGAGCTGCCTAATGTCTCGCCATAATCACCATGATATATTAAACATAACCAGTTATGCTAATCAGCTCATTAATTAAGCTAATTATGAATGCATATTTCTATGTCAACAAACTTGTCTTCAAATAACACACAGGCAGTTTTAATATGGACTCTGTATCTTAAAGCATTAAGGAGATAATAGTTAAAAGAAAATCAGTTTTTCTGCATTAATATGCAAATTTATGCAGCAAGGTGCTCAAAATTCTAATCAGATCATCGACTCTATAGGGAGAAACCTGTGGTGTAAGTATGAATTTTCCATCATGTATTGTGCTTTGTTTTTGGGACGATTTGACAGTTAAAAGTATCGACTTCAAAAGTGTTCACGTGTTTCAACGTTTTTTTAAACCATCAAATACCAAGTTTTCTGTCGACTTGGTTTGCTCTTGGGGATAATTTTTCCTAGCTTTTTCACACTCAACACACTTACACTAAAGTGAGTCATACATTTGAGTTCATGTGTTACCATGTCAACCGCAAACGAAAACAGAAATCCAGCAAGTAGTTGTATCCTGTCACGGCATTTTAAAAGGGTTGTGATTACAAAATGACAAAATGGATGTTTCCACTTCACTAAAGGCATTTCCTCATTAGTGAAGTCAGAATTGAAGAAGTCGGAGAAATTGGGAACCACTGCCAAACCTCGAGTTCCCAAGTAGCATTTGCCACCTGAAAGCTGTCGTGAAAAGTATTTTCAAGTAGGAAGCTTGAGCCTACCGTCTTTCACATGACGGGAAAATTCAGCATAAGTGTGTAATATCCAATCTTTTCACTCAGTGTGTCCCCTGCCTTAGAGGTTAGGCAGTGTTAATGAAGAGGGAGGGAGGAGAGAGACAGCAAAGGAGAGAGGTTAAAAAAAATTACGAGAAAGATGGGTTAAGAGAGCACGGGGAGAATGAAGAGAGAAGCAGGAGAAAGAGGCAGCAAAAAGGTGACAGTAAGAAAAGAACAGGCATTATTAAGAGGTAATGAAGAGGGGAGGGAAATGCATATAAAGGAGAGAAGGCGGGACAAATGGTGTGAAGGGGTAAGGGGAATAAAGAGGCGATGAAGACAAAAACAAAAACATGAGTGAAGACAGCGGTAATGAGCATCGACAGGCAATGAAGAAAAAGCGAGAAAGAACGAGAGTAAAAAGGTGTAGAAAGTGACAGAAACGGCGAGAGGGAAGGGATAAGGAGGAATGTCAAGAGGCAGAATAGCAGAAAGAGGGACAGAGAGTGCAGAAAGGTGGGAGAGTGAGAAATTAGAGACAGGCAGCATCGAGACGAAATGAAAAGATGAGAGCGACAGGGAGAGAGAGACAGGAATGAAAGAGACGAGAGAGTAAGTGGGGAGAGAGTGGAGAAAGAGAGGTAGAGGGGGGAACAGCGAGGTGGGAGAGAAGGAGCAGGGCATCATCAAGAAGTAATGGAGAGGTAAGAAAGACAGAAATGATGAGGAGACAGCGAGAGGCAAGAGAAAGAGATGAGAGTCAGTGTGAGAGACAGAGAGATGTGAGAGGGCAGATGTTATGTGAAATGAGGAGATGCAGCATGTGACAGAGAAAGAAAGACAGAGACAGAATTAGAGCGTGAGAAAGGAGGGGCGGGCGGCACTGGGAAACAAGGCGACGGTAAACCCGGGCCGTCATTTCCCCAAAGTTTCGCCGAAATCCGATCAGCGGCGGCCGAGGTATCGCAAGTGACAAACGGATGAGCAAACGGATGAAGACCGATCCACGGTCCCTCTCCAATATATATAAAATTTCATTGCTTTTCTGTGACTTTCCATAACTAAGTCGCTTCCATGACCTAAGAATTGTATTCCTATCTGGTTTGTTAATGTTTTTCAGCTCAGAAATGTTAAAGTGTTAAGTGGTAAACAGTCTGGTTTCCATGACAGATGGGTCCGATGTGGAAAAGAGGCCATACAATGTAGAAAAATTGAAAAAAAGAAAACACAAAATCACTGAAATAAGTTATAATACATCCTGGTATGTTGTTGTAAAGTCACCTATTAGTAAACAACCTGATATTCCATGACTTCCCCAGAGAATTTATCAAATTCCCTGCCTTTCCCTGTCTGGAATACAGACAACAGAGTTTCTGTTATTATTGCCGCCGCTGCTTCAGAATTTTATGAAATGTCATGAAGTCGCAATTACACGACTCTGCAGAGGGCTTTTAATTTGAAACGACGGACACAGGAAGTGGCGACACGTGGCGACACCCGGCCGAGGCGAGAGGGAGAGAGAGAAAGAAGAGAAAAAGAGAGAGAAAGGTAGATTTAACTAGCTAACGTTAAGTTAGATTTGCAATGTATTCTCTATTGATGTTCATGGCCAACTAATTATTATTAATATTAATGATATATCGTGAAATAATGTCAATTTGCAGTCAAAGTGTCACTTTATTTCATATTTTTTAATTACCTATTGATATTCACTCCGACCACCGGCGTACTACGCGCGCACCACCCAGGTACAACAAAACCCTTTCCCCCCCGCTGCTAAAAAAAAAACCCTAGAGGAAACACTGCACAACTCTCTGAATTCAATGATATCCAAGAAATTCCATGGCCAGTGGAAAGCCTGAATGATTGAAGTAACAGACAGACAAATAAATCTTGAAGAGGGGTTTCAACGAACGGAGACAGACAGAGATACAGAGGTAGAGAGAGGAGGAGCGGGCACAGGGAAACCAGACAGAACGAGAGAGAGTTGGACAGCGCACCAAATAAAAAGAAGAGAAAAAAAAAAAGGCTGATAGGCAAGGTTGAGAAGACAGAGAGAGAGAGAGACAGAGACAGAGAGAGAGAGAGAGAGAGAGATAAATGGGTGAAGTTGTTATCCACGCCGTTGTAAAAACCCCATTTGACAATCACCGTTCAAAGCGGCTCCTCTCTCCCAGGAGATGAGCCTCAGCTGTGGTGCTTTACCTTGGGAATGCGAGAGATGATATCAGGGTATTTGCTGGTGTTGTCTTCTTGGTTGCGGCTGAATATTCGCACCTCACCGCTCTCCAGGATGTGGATCTGTAAGGGTAATAACAAAAACAACAACAACAACAAAAAAGGATTTTAAAGTGGTTTGGTCAATGATCATACCGCAACTGAAACCTCTGATTTTAGGATGAAGCTTGGAAGATGGGAGATGTCAATAATGTATGTAGGAGGAAGATGTGGGGTTTTTTGTTTTGAAGGTGAACAACTACTACATCTAATTATGGGACACACACAGACACACAGACGATGTGTGTATGGATTCGATGGACACACACACACACACACGCTTCCATGCACACATTTACGCTTATGGTGGTTCATCAAATCCATGCACACACACAAGCTTGTGTATGGTTATCCGTCAAATCCAAACAACCACAGACACACGTTTCCTTGTCCACTGAATCCTTACACACACACACACACACACACACACACACACACACACACACAGGGGGAGTGCTTAATTGAGCAGTGTACCATGAGTCCCTCTGCTGGATGTTTAAGGTAATGTCCACTGCAGTGTGGAGAGAGAGAGAAAGAGAGAGGACGTCATAGTGCTCGCTCGCTCCGTCTCCATGTCATTTTGTCTCTCTCTCTTTCTCCCTCTCTCTCTCTGTGTCGTTCTCTCTCTCGTTCCCTCTCTCTCTCTGTGTCGTTCTCTCTCTCGTTCCCTCTCTCTCTTTGCACGTCTCTCCCTCTCAATTCAACTCAGTTCAAAGACACTTTATTGGCATGACTGTCCAAAATTAACAATACTGCTGGAGGGGTTTACATTACAAGCCGCCTCTTGCCGTGTCTCTTCATGTCTCTCTCTCTCTCTACAATTCCCTCTCCCCACTGCAGTCTCTCGCCCTCTCTCTCTCTGTTTCTGTCCCACTCTATCTCTCTCTCTCTATGTGTCTCGCCCTCGCTCTACATCTCTCACCCTCTATCCATGCCTCTTTCTCTCTCTCTCTCCCTCCCCCCCATATCTCTCTCTCTCTCTCTCTCTCATCCCCAATGGGAGAGGTAGCTCGCTCTACCTACAGGCCTAGGGCAAAAGCAGCACTACTGTTTATCTTGAAAGAATAGGCGCACACACACACACACACACACAAATTCAAGCGGACACGCGAGCAGCGAGCAGAAAAAAAACAAAAACCCACACAACAGCAATACCTCACATACACAATGAACACAGCCAAAAGGTATATGCATACAAAATTCAGCAGGCATATGTTCAGTGCCAAATGCAAGAAAAACAAACAATTGCACTCCATCGCATCATGGCATACGCACGCCTACTCACTCACTCACACACACACATATACACACATACCTGCGCTCGCTCCCCATCATATTTGTACTCGCAGGTGAATGCCGCCTCGTCGAATCTCTTCATCACCTCGCCGACGCCCTTGGTGGGATGGGCCAACATCGGTCTCAGCGGTACACCTGGGAAAAGACAAAGAACTGAGGTGAGAATTGGAGAAAGTAAACCGCTAAACGGAGGGTAGCAACAGCGAGACACCAAAGCAACCAACAGAGACGCAGTCATGCATTTTTCATGAATCATAAATAGTTAAGAAACTAATTGTAAGTTGGCCCAGGAGAAGTTTTCTTCACTTGCCACTTTTTTTTTTGCACGTGTGAGTGCGTGTGGGGGGAGGAGGGAGGGGCGCCGGCGCCAACAGGCCTCCGGGAAGAGAAAGTGAGGCAGATCTGGGATCCGTTTTGCCTTTTCGCAAAACCCAGAAGCTGTGAAATTAGCTTCGATGACACATTCCCACATGACACAACAGCATCACACCCACAACTGTTTCCGTGACAAACCCATAGTTCAAATTATTTGATTTGTGTTCTCATTTGGCCCCAATCTGAGGGTTCTCTGACTCAGTTCCCCTTGGGGCGCACTGCTAAGTTAAGCTTCAAAAGCAGCACGGAGGTTAAATAATGAAATATACCAATAAAAAGCCTCTAATTGTGATTACAGAGCATAGTGCCAATCATGGCAGGAGCTTTTGTCCCCTGGCCACATCAGCCACTTTCACTATCTTACTATATTATCTCTTTCTTAGAATAGAACAGGCCCTCTGAATAATAATTGTGGATCTGCCAAGACAGAAGGTAGACTCATCTAACTGACCAGCCAAAATTTACTAGAATTCAGATGGTGACTGGTATTAATTTCCCAACTTGGTGCCAAGGGTCCTTATCACACATAGCTTGACAACAGCGTAATTGGGAGCTAAATCCTAATTTTAGCAGTACCTTGTATCTTTAAGTGATAAATGATTCAACTAAAATAACTGACTCACCTCCACTGAATGGATCAATAAACACAGACCAATCACCATTTTGAATCGTATAGCATTCCGTGCCTCCTGATTGGCTGGTTACCTGGGGTGAGCTTGCAGTGATTGGGCAGCTGGTCTATGCCCTCCTTCAGCAGAACCGGGATGATGACATCGTAATTGGGCATCTCGCTGGATGGGAGAGTTGGGGGAGCGGGTGGGGAGACGCGACCGCGTGTTTGGGGAAAAGAAAAAAAAATCAATATGATCCAAAATTAAAGTCAACAGAATGAGTGAGCCAGGGAATGAGGGGGAATGAGGCAGAGGGCTTAAGGGGGATGAAGCATTGTGGTGGCGCCGATGAGGGACTGCAAAGTGAAATGAGGGCGTTTGTTTAGGCTTCACTTACCAGTAAGTCTGTTTGAGAATGAGACTCTTCTCTTCGATCCAAGCCCTCTTGCTGTCGGCGCTCATCCCCTTCCCTGCGTCGATCACAGCGGGGGGGAAATCTATAGGGGAAGGAAAAAGAAAATTAATCTCAAACAGTTCTGTCTAAGTGTTTGAACATTCATACGACCCAACATTTGCTGGATGAAGGTTCAAAGGCTCCTATTTGACCTGCCTGATTAAATAATGGTTAAATAAAGAAAGAAAAAAACGTTAAGAAAAACATTTCCAGACCAGACCACAGATCAATGCAAATTTCCCACCAAGCCTCTGGTCTAATTGACTCTTATTAAAGCATACCTCGAGTCGTGAATAAGCCACGAATACTAATAAGTCAGGAATGCATTTATTTCACTCGGTGTCTGTAGTAGTGTGGGTCTGATCAGCGCTGAGAGCAGCGATAGCAGAGGGCGAGGGGCGGATGTCAAAAATTTCCTCCTGGAGGTGTTGTGGAACGAATTCAACAAAACATCAGTATGGGGAGGCGCCGGATTAATACGCCCAATGGCATACCTTGTCACCGCTGTTTTAGTTATTCTGTGCATTTGCCCTTTTGTATTTAGCATGTTTTGTAGTGGCATGTTTGCTGGTATACTGGCTTGGTTACCCTGGTTCCCTAACCAGGGTTCAAATCCCATCCTCACCCTTCACCTGTACACACACACTTGTATTTAGTATCATGTTTTGATCGAAGACTTACTTCTTAGTATTGGTTGTGAAGCGCTTTGTAACCCTGCTTTCGCAACTGCTCTATAAGTTTCAAGTTTGTTTATTTCTATAGGCCTTTATCACATGCATGTCTCAGAGGACTTTACAGAGAATGAGCCTAATTAGAACAGAATAAAGAAACCATATAAATAAAGGTTGTGATGATTATTATTCTCTGCTCTCACACTTTCCTCCCCCTTTCGTCTAACAGCCTAGCCAGGTTTCTATTTAAATAACATAATTCCTTCAGATCCTGTGTATTGGTATTTCTCGTTCACTCTACCATAAAAAAACATCAATTTTTCAAACCCCAATTTCAAGAGGCAAACTGAGCGAAACCCCCAGCTCTTCCTGAGCCCTGCGTCGGGGCGAGGGTGTGACGACTTTAATATTCTGGGCTACCTTGTCCGGGCGGGGTCAGGCAGACGGCCTGGCTCAGCGCTGCCAGGACGCTCTGCTCGGCCAAGCCTATCCTCAGCTTCCCCGCCAGGGACCTGTCAATCAAAACCACAAGGCCAATAGCAGTCAACGTTCACGCCCAAGAGCACCTGATATCCATGACGACGGCTGTATGCTTGAACAGACAAACAGACCTGCGAGTAGAAAGGCGTTGCGATATGTCTTTGTGTATAGACATGCAAATTTGTGTGTATGCGTGTGGGCACATAAGCAGCAGACTGTCAGTGTGTGTGTGTGTGTGTGTGTGTGTGTGTGTGTTATTTTACCTGACTATGTAGCGGGCCTCCGAGAAGCGGCACGCCACAAAGAGGCCTTTGATGATGTCGATTTTCTTATTCATGGCCTGAGGCGGCCGTGAGGAAATTGAGATTCACAGAGGAAGAGCGAGAAGAGACAGAATGCAGAAAGAGGGAGGTCACCAGCGAGCACACAACTCCATGTTCAACCCAGAGTTAAGAAAAAAGAAAAACCAAACGGCAAAAGGAAATAATTTTCTCGAGACATTCCAGCCATCTGACGACTTATTCAAAGGCTGAAAAATTACCCTACTATCTTTCCTCCGCAGTAGACAAATAAACTATCAATTCCCTTTTGAAAACACACACACACACACACATTAACATTATCTTTCATTTCCCTCCCCGACCCCAATTTTAAGAGGCAAATTGAGTGAAAACATTATTTTCCCCAAGTCCGTTTTCCTCTAATGAAAATGTTATTCTGCGGCTCACCGAGTTCCCACTCATGTTGGCAATTTCCTTCAATTTGCCGAACACGCCCCCTGCCGTCAGACTGGCGGGCTGGAACATCATGCGCTGGTTGCTACGGGAACTCTCCGCCACCAGGCCCAAATCCCCTTTCTCCTGCGCCTCTGCCTTGATTTTGTCCAATTGTCGCCCTGGCAACAAGACGGAGACGGTAAATACCAGCCACCTCGCCGGCTGATGAGCATAGAAGGGAAGGGTTGGCAATTAAGCTGGGAATGTGTGCGCAAGTGTTTGGGTGCAAAAGAATGCGTGTGTGAGAGTGTGAGAGTGTGAGAGTGTGCCTGTGTGAGTGTGTGAGTGTGTGAGTGTGTGTCCATTACCAGTTGCTTGGGCAACAGCTTTCATCAGCACCGTCTCTCCCACCCCCAGCTCCATCCCCAGGTAGGCCGGACCCAGCTGGTTCAGACACAGGTACACACAGCACAGCAAGTCGTCTGGAGAGGGAACACGCACACACACACACACACACACACACAAATGCATACATGTTATTCCATACCACACAGATGCATGCACAGACACAAATAAACAGAAACAAACACACAGATGCAGACACCAACAGGAACACACAGACAGAGACACACACACGCGAACACCGACAAAGACAAGCACACAGATACACACACACAAATACTAACGCAGACACACCCCCTGACACACACAATCACACAAAGACACACACACAGATACCACCAAAAAACACATCAATACAAACACACCCGATGAACACGAACACACACACACATCAATGAACTGACTCATCCTCCCACTTTTATGTGCAACCTGGCTTCATCATCATCTCCTTGATAGAGTGGCTGGCAGCCAGCTGCCTGTGTAGGTACATCAGCATGCATTATGGGAGAGATAAAATACCATTTACCTGGAGAGAGCAGCAGCACGGAGCGAAGCAGGTTCGACAGCGTCTCGATGTTCCTCAGCCTAGGAAATGACAACGGGAACGCTTTGAGACAAGGGGGAGACGGAGTTAAACGAATTTTAAAGCCACCCTGTAAATACTTTGCGGTCGGAAATGAGATTTGTCTGGAGGTTTTAATAGGAAGTGGAAGCTGGGGATGTAGACGAAGAGTTCATTTCTGAAACACTGTATATCAATTAGAAGGGGGCGGGCGGGGGGGGGGCAAGTCATTACCCGGAAGTTCGTCATTCATCAGCTTCAATATATAGAAGATGCAGTCTGTAAAAGGTGTTTTAAATTTGACAACCAGAAGACACGTAAGTTACAAACTCATTTAAAACTTATGATCTGGGTTCCCATCGTGGCCCTGATGTAAAATTCCATGACTTTTTCATGACTTTCCATAACTTAAGTCGGTGCGCTTCCATGACCTAAAAATTATATTCCTTCCTTGTTGTTTTTCGGCCCAGAAAAGTTAACCAGACCATTACGTTCCATTACAGTTGGGCTTGCTGTGGAGAAAAACAGCTGAAAACCACCAGCTAATGCATTGAATGTGTGAAACAAGTTGTAAAAAAAAAAAACCATTCTGGTATATTCTTGTAAAGTGACCCATTTGTAAAGTTTCCTGACTTCCCCAGAGAATTTATCAAATTCTTTGATTGTCCCAGTATTGAATACACCTTTCTAAATTCCTTGATATTCCAGAAATGCCCAGTGGGAAGCCTGTATATTTTGTCTTAAACTTTTGCTGTATATCCTCATTTTGGAATAAAACTCCTCTTACCTGCCAGAATCCTCTTCGATCTTCTCAAAGGTGCGAGCCACAGCCAAGTACGGCACTCTGGA
The DNA here is from genome assembly GCF_048128805.1 of Centroberyx gerrardi. NCBI lineage: Eukaryota > Metazoa > Chordata > Actinopteri > Beryciformes > Berycidae > Centroberyx > Centroberyx gerrardi. Next base: position 24,536,007 of record NC_136009.1, read on the forward strand.
GAGGTGATGAGCATGTAGTTAGGCGATACATCTACACTGACAGATTTACATTTTAGGCATTTAGCCGACTCAGCTATCCAGAGCGAGTAGCAGCAATTAGTGCAACAGCAGAACACGCTTCGATTCCTACATCGTCAACATCACATGCAACCAATAGCGAGGAGGTAAAAGGTCAAGAGCTGCAGGGTCCCGACAACAGATGGAGCGAATATTCCTGTGTCCCTCCCTACAATGACTTTAACAGAGATGTATCAAGTTGGAGACTCAAAGAAAACAGAAACAACTATTATCCACCATATGGTAGGAAAGCAAATACAGTAGGTCCGCTTCACAGAACTAAAATTACCATACGAGAATTTCTCTGTAGAGCCATGTTCAGGTGCACCCTGGGATTTAAACGCTTTGTAAAATTATGAACATTGCAGTCTTCCAAACGAATCTCCAGGTATGCCGGGAAAACAAGTCCTGCTGTATCTGATAACATTCTGGGCATGCTCAGTCAGTCCAGGGTCAAGTGAAATTTGCAAATCATTCTTAGCGTTTATTTTTATCTTCTTGGAGTACCAGATGGGCACGGTTTGCCACATGGGAGAATATTAAGTCCAGAAAGTTTAGACAAGCACAGTAAAGTATTTCAGTGTTAATTCACTTTTTGGTGATTGACTTTTTACCCAACAGTGTCCGCATGCAGTAAACTCCACCCATCTGGTACTCCAAGCAGGTTAAAACAAACCCAAAGAATTATTTGCACAAAGTATTTGACCCTGGTCTGGGCCCAGTGTGGTCAGCAGGGGTTAGTGTGGCCTTGATGTAAAACTCCATGATTTTTTCAATAACTTTATAGTCAGAGTGCTACCCTGCCCTGAACATTTTATTCCTCCCTCGTTTCTTAATGTTGCTTTTCAGCTCAGAAAAGTTAAAAAGGGGTAAAAAGTCTGACTCCCACTGCAGTTGGGCAAAACCACCATTTGGTACAATAAATGTGTGAAACAAGTTGGAAAATACACGCTGGTATATTCATTTCATCCTCAACTTCTGGATATTCCCTAACTTCCCCAAAAAAATGCATCAAATTCCCAGACTTTCCCTGTCTGGAATACATCCTATTTCTGTGAATACACCTCTCAATATTCCATGATATTCCAGAAATGCCATGACCAGTGGGAAACCCGGGTCAGGGTATTTATATTGAGACACTGGGATCACATTTCTGGTTGAGGTGAGAGGTGAACAGGCTGAGTGAAAGGTGGGTTGGGCTTACTTCTGGCCCCGCCCCCAGCAGGCGTGGTCCACAGGGTGGTAGTTGGGCCGGGACGGGTCGTAGTCCGTCTGTCCTGAAGACTTCTCACTGTGGAAGAAGACAAGAAGAAATATAATAACTGTGTGGCAGTGGCTGCTGTTTTGGACATTGACTGCAAGACAAATTTCTGAGTAAACACACAATAATGCACAATATTATCCCAAGAATGAGACATTTCAAACTGTAAGCAGCGTTGGAGAAGCTACTTGCTGGAAGAAGTTTAATTACAGCAAAGTTAACCTCAAGGGAAATATAGTTTTGTTAACTAAAGTTATTTAGAGAAAGTAGTTCAAACTACTTTGTAAAAAATGATCTTATCTACTTTGCCAATGTTATATAATACAAAATCACACGGCTGCAAAAAAAATCCACTGATTAGGATGCTGAAAAAATTGCTTTATTTGAAATAAAGTGCAAGGAATTTTTACTTTGTTTATAATCCCATACTGCAAGAAACTAGAGTCAGACCAAATAATACAATCTAGGTCACAGGAAGAAGTGCAAAGAATGTTAACTTTCTTTTGTGTGTAATGTCCCTCTCTCCTCTCCCTCTCAAAAGAGGCAGCAACAAAAGGTACATAAATAAAAAAGGATGAAAAAATGCAATTCCTATTTCTGGCCAAAAATAGTTGATAGTTGCAGTAGCTAACAAAGCCTCAAAATGGCAAAAAAAAAAAGAAGTAATTAGCTGCTACTATGAGTTTAATTGCATGTAGTGAAACCAATACTTAATGAATGTAAGACAGCTTTTGAGATACTGGTGTGAAACTATAATAATAATAATAATAATAGGTGTGAAACTATAATAATAATCAACTGACAGACAAATGGGTTGTCAGAAAGAGGCGAGCAAATAGACTGCAGGACCAGAAGAAAACAGAAAACATGTAAAACTGGCAAACAGATTCAAGGCAGAAAGATGGTGAAGTAGGAATTAGGCCTATAGAGCACTTACAAATTCACATATTCCTCTAAAGGCACTCTTGTAAGTACGTTACTACAGGGGTCAGAGGTCAAGGGTGGACACAGAGATCGAACCCGTTACCCTCTGGTTACAGGACGGTCTGCAGCCAGCCAAGCAGGCAGAGAGGCAGGCTCGGCATCAGGCCCATCAAGCCTGAGCTCTTTTCAACTTCCTCTTGTACTTTGCCTTACCCTTTCTTGTCTTTGCTCTCCTCCGCTGCATTCTTCTCCCCGTCCTTTCTCTTCTCCGCACTCGTCTTTTTCTCTCCCTCGTTCTTCTCCTCTGGTTTCTCCATCTTCACAGCAGCCTTCCTGGGAGCTATTGAAAAAAAAATAAAAGGGGAGGTGAGGGTGGAGCAGGGTGTGGGGGGGCAACATTTTGCCGTCTTCCCTAACTGATAAAAGCATAGCACATTTACGGACACATTTTTTTTTTTTTTTGTGCAAGCACAGAGCTATGCAAATTCCTCCTCACCAAAGAAACTGCTGATGGGGGCTTTCTTGGCCGACTGCTTATCTTTCTGCTCTTTTGCTTCTTTCTGCTCTTTTGCCGTTTGACTTTTCGGGCTCTCTCTTCCCTCTCGCGTGTCCTTTTCAACCGCCTCCTCCTTCGCAGCGGCGGGCCCTTTCTCATCAACGTCCACCTTCTTCTTCTTCTTCGCTTCATTTTTCTTTTCCGCCCCCTCAGCTTTCTTTCCCTTCTCCACCTGCTCCTCCTCCTTGGCCTTCTCTCCATCCTCTTTCTTCTCCTCCTTCACCTCCTCCGGTCTGTCAGCTTCGGTCACCGCTTTTTCTACCCTTTCTTCCTTCGCTCCCTCCTCCATGGGTTCGTCGGTGTTCCCTACACAGGGGGAGAGAGAGAGAAAGGAAGTGGAGTCATTGAAGAGATAAATGCCAGTTTATCCACAGAGGGCGACCCAGTTTTGTTGTGAGACCATGTTTGAAGATCGTTTTTCAACATAACAGCATTGTTTGCTAAATGGAGCGGGTTATTTTTTTGAGGTTTTCTTTCCCCGAGAGAGTCAAGTAAGAGAGAAAAGCCTATTGACAGACTTGTAGCACTTGTATCATCGAGTGCCAACAGATAGAGCTTGGTGGTGATACTGGCTGGTGGATGAGGAGGTTGATTTCCAGTCTGGCCCCTATCTCAGTCAAAATGGCCCGGTGGATTCTAAAATCCCACAGTCACTTTTGGTATTTTACCAGGCGCATTGCATTTTAGAATAGACAAGAGAAGGGTTGTTTACTTGCCAAAGTGTCTGGTGGACTAGACAAACTTGCGGGAAATACACACTGGAATTGCAGAGGTGCTGACCATGGCACACTACAGTACTATCTTGAAGAAAGGTTGCTGTACACACTCACTGCAAGTCAAGTTAACCAAATGTTCTTTTCAATTTTGCCCTGAAGGAGACTTAAATAAATCACTGATGCATCTTTTATCAGAGAGCATGTTCTTCCAGTTTCTATTTCAAAATCACACAGTTTTCCCCCCGCAGCTCAATTTCTAGACTGAAACTGAGAATTTGGCTGGTTTTGGATGTGTGTGCTCATAGTGGCAACAACTGAAGATGGGCCATATGAGTGTCAACTAGGCCAGGTCACTCTGTAATTGAAGATTATTCTTCATGCCAGCAAACATCACAGTTAGGCTACATACAATGTGCAGTCATATCACTGAACAACGATATTCTTCCATACTTTTTCACTTATTGTGCAATTTCCAAACTTTTGAAATTATCAAATTAATTTTCCAGACTATCCAAACCTGCACAGAAACCCTGGGAAATAGCCTAAAGCCTTACCAGCGGTTAGGATTCCTACATATTCCCCATTTCAAAATTCCTTTTTCCACAACCTAAATTTCTTCTGAAGATTCCGGTCTGTGTTGAATTTGACATGTGCTGATAGTAACATTATAGGCCCCAATACTCTACATGATGACATCATGGTATGGGAACCCACAGCAGGTCTTCCAACTTCACCAAATGGAGGACTGCACAATTAATTTTGGTTAATGATAAATCTCAATTTCCACAATTAATAAATCACAGAATTCTGGCATAGCAGCAGTGCTGAAAACGTCCATTTAAAAGACCCACTGTAGTTGAAAACAGATGTTGATACAATTAATTCTTCACCCAAATAATGAAGTCTAATAATCATGATGACAATAACTAGCAGAATAACCAGGATCATCATTTGAGCCATAGTTGTGCATCACTGGTATAACACCGTGCATTGTTTTTTGAGTTTTTTTTCTTCTTTTCCCATACATTTTCCATACTTTCCTGTCCAGACCTGCATAGGAACCCAGTTATTACAGCAGAGGTGAAGCCTTACCGGGGCTGCTGGCCCTGCTCTCCACACGGGGCCGTTTGTTTTGCTGACCCTGCGCCTCGTTGGCCTCGCCCCCCTCCTCCTTCTGGCTTTCACTGCCGCTCCTGCTCTCATCCAGCTTCCTCTTGGGGAACATCTTCCTCGCTGCGCATGTCAGGACAGGCATTTTAAAAACAAACCAAAAAAAAAAAAACAATAAATAAATAGTGAGAGGCATCCCAACTGAAATCATGCAGTCATCAAACAGAAAGAGACTCTGAAGATGAAAACAGGACGAGCTGCTCTCTTACTACAGATGTAGGGCAAAGAAAAAAGGAGAATCAGAGATACGTAGTTTGCTAATGAAAACACTAATTCCATCCTGAAAGATATTATGCAGCAAAAGCAGCTTAAGATCCCAGTGTAATTTCCCTTGTAATTTTATGCAGCAGTGATGCTCGGGGGTAATTCTGGTTTTGGTTCCACATCCGCCTCCATTTTGGTCCCAGTTAAGGTTCTAGTACAGGTAGCGGCGCAGATGTTTTCTTCAGATATCGTAATGAAAGCATCAACTCCAGACATTAAGACTGCACTTTTTGGTCAGATTCTATAGTTATTTTAACGTGATGTTTTCTCTAGCAGCGGTGGTAGTGTTGTTGCCGTGGTGCCGCACCACTGCCGAACGTAAACACTGCAGTCATCAGACACAAAGAGAATGGGATGATGAAAAGAGAATGAGCCATTTTCTTGTTGCAAAAGTAGGATGAAGGTCAGTGAACACTTCCCTAATGAAAACAATACTGAAAAGTAGCTTATGTACATCCTTCATTTCTGCTGTAACCTGCTCCTGAAACATACATTATATACAAAAATGTTAGGATTCACCTTCCTAGTATTGAGCTGGACTCCCCTTTGCCTGATTGATGTCTCATTTGTTTCAAGGTTTTAAAATAAAAACCTTCTTTAACCCGTCTCTCCTCCTCTTTGTCTACATCTCCTCTACAGGACTAAAGGGGTTTTGATAGGTGAAATCAATAAGGGTTTTCCACTGAAGTCAGTTTGGCCAATCTATTTCATGTACAGTGTAAGTCATTTTAATGTTTTGTACTCGCATCAAACACAAAAGACGGTAAACTCATTGATAATGACACGCATGGTAGGGGAAAATACAGCAGCACTTCAATACTCTTATCTTGCGCAGTAAAATGTTTAAGCAGTCGTGTACAAAGTGCAGTTATCAAATAATAATGACTACATTTGCTCAGTGCTTCTCTACAGAAAGTTACCAAGCGCTGTAAAACAAAGAGGGACAGAATAAACACTGACAATCAGCTATAATAATGTGAAGACTTGCACTGCTGGTTCCATTAAGCCCCAGTCAGCACAAACGAAACAGCACAAGACAAAGTAGCAATAATATTATCATCTCAACGCAAATACACATAGAAAAATAATAATGTAGGCTTGAAAGTGTACTCAGCGGTTCAGCAGCTGAGATAGATGACAAATAGTGCAATTCAATCTGGTCTGGTGGTTCTCAATCTAAGGGTTGGGACCCTTCAGAGAGTCATGAGATAATTTAAAAGGAGGGGAGTGTACTAATTATTTCTAGTATACAAATTTCTTATGTATTGAATCATTGTGATAAATGCTTTTTTCTCTTGTGAAATAATGACTATTTGCCGCCACTAGTTTTCTGCTAATGATTAATCCAGTAAAACAGCCTGAGACGGAAAAATCATCAATCCTCATTTGGTGTCAAAGTTCAAAATGCTGCAGCTTTACTCCTGCAACACCGGGGCTGTGAGGAGACCCCTGTTTTGTTTTGGGCCGAAAAGGTTGAGAACCACGGATCTAGATTAAGTCTACGGTAAAACGGAACCAGATACTGACCGGTCTTGCGTTTGGGGATCCCAGAGGGGGAGACGGAGGTGGGGGTGCTGGGGGTCCCGGGCGTACCTGAAGAGGCCGGGGTGGCCGGGGTGGCCGGGGTTACCGGGGTGGACGGGGCAGGTGGAGGGGACACGGGGGTGGGAACGGCCTTGAACACATCGTCCTATTGGAGAAGACAGAGACAGAAGTAATGGTTATCATTCATATTCAAATCAGAAGCTAGAGCTGCACTATAATGGCTGAAATTACTACTAATCATGTTTATTAATGTTTGAGGTTCAGAATTACTGTGATTTTTACAAATTATGTCGACATCTTGACCATGCTAATCTACCGCTGACACTCTAAATGAAATTAAATGTCTCAATATTCCCAATAAACTAATATTAATTTGATTAATTGTGTAAATTAAAATCACAATAAACAATTGATTATACTCAATGAATTGTGCAGCCCCATCAGAAACTGATGGGGCTGCACATCGACAATGAAAATAATCGTTAGTTGCAGCCCTATTTAGCAAGGCACTTAACCCCATTTGTTCTGGTGGAGCTGCTCAGTGGCCAACAGCAGGAAACTGGTTGTACAGGGCAGCTCCCAGGTGTAAATGTATGTAACCATATGAATGTGAAGCAGGACCACGCTGAAAAAGAGCATGTATGCTTTAACAAGCTCTTCCCTGGATGAATGAATAATGAATCATTTCCAACATGTTACCAGAAAAAGAGAAATAAGGTAAAGAGGAAGTATTTATCAAACAGCAGGTGGTTGAGCGGCAGCCGCAGTGTGAGTGGTTTTCACAATGTGCCTTATTGTTAAGAAATGCATTCAACATTGTGATTCATCATACAATAAACGTGCCCTTGTACAGCAGTGTTTCCTACCATTAAATGAACAATGAGCACCAGTCTGCCTAGAGGAGCTCCAACATGCCTAACAGTGTCATTTGTATTGGTTACAATGGAGATCTGTAATGTTTCATGGTCTACATGATGTTTCAGAGACATGATCTATGGAAAACTCTGTTGTACTGTTGTTTACACACAATACGCCCAGTGAAAAGCAGGCCTAAGGGCAATTCATCTTTTACACTCATAATGCTGAACAAATATATTTCTGCTCCATCCTTTTACACTACAATGTCTTGTTCTTCTTATACTGTGTGTGTGTGTGTGTATGTGTGCGTGTACCAGTATACAGTGTCTGTGAATTGTCAATGTGTTTCTGCACCAGTGTCACCAAGAAATGCCGGTGCATGTATTGCACTTAGTGATTAACTCTTTCTGGAGCTCCCCCTTTTCTGAAGACAAAGCTGAAAATGACATACCCAAAATAAAACGGTTATTGTTCTTGAACTCTGTGACTACAGGCATAATCTGGGTCTTTCCTGAAAGGTAAGCCTTGAGAGTTTGTTCTCCAAGTGTCAGAAATACTCTAAGTATTACTGAAACACAGTCACAGAAGCTCAAACACAGTGGGATTTTGAAAATTTTGCAGTGGCTGTGCCATTTCAGTCTAGAAACTCAATGGAGCCACAGCCACAGGCCCGACCACATCCTGGTTCAAAGTTGATAACAACACCACCAAAAATGAGCAATTGACAACGTTTGTTCTAAGGTAATGTCTAGGCAGATTTCCAAAAAGGCCATTTGGAGACTCCAAAAGGACACTTGGTAACCAAATTACATTATGGGTCTTTAAAGCTAAATATTTTTGTACATTTCAATAAAACCAGACCAAATACTCACAAAAATATGTTCCTTGTCACGTCTCTTAAAGTGATTCTGACTAACAATCCAATCAGGAAATGTAAACTAGCTTTTTACCTTTTCCTTTTTAGCTGGCACGTCTTTGTGTCCTTGTCCCTTGGCAGCGACTTGCTCTTTTACGACCGGTGCCTCGTCGTCGTCGCTGTCCAGGATTTGACGACTGCGCTTGACAACCTTCTTGATGGGCGAATCAGCTTCCTGGACGCCATTCTGCACCTTGAGAGGGCTCTTGACTGGTCTGGAGAGGAGAGCGGACACAAAGTTAAGACACCGTGCAAATTCAAATGAATACAGTCATAATAATAACCTTTATAGCGCTTTCCAAAAGCACAGTTACAAGATGCTTTACCAAAGGATAAAAAAAACCTCATAAAAATCAACAGCAAAAGCAATAAAAGCAAGTAAGAAATATAAAATCAAGGCAAGACTCATAAAAAGGGAGGTCAAAACAATAATAAAAGGTCACTACATAAAAGCAAGTCTATAAAAGTGAGTTTTAAGATCTACAGGATGATACAGATTACAGATACTGAATACACAATCATCAAAGCTATGAAACAGAGCTCAGACACGCAGACAGCCCCCTCAGATAACAGAGAAACAGAGATTACTGTCTCTCTCCTCAGTGTCTTGTGATAATCAACTCTGACCACAAGAATTTATTGTGCAACACAGAATTCACAGATTCACTAAGACTGTAAAATAACAGCATATACTAACAAAGTGACAACTGTTATTGGGGCTCCAAGACAAAAATCTGTTTCAAAACAGATTTTGAAACCCTAACAGCATGCAGTGGATTGAGGTCAATGTTAATTATCACCAGGGATTATGAGCATTGAGGAAAAGTGCTGCTATTTAAATAGAGAGGATTTTTTGTTGTTGTTTTATTTAGTAGATAATTCTACACCTGTCTACCTGTAGGCAGACGGGTATACTAAATATTGCCAAATTCATACAGTCTTTCATTGAGGAATATTTCAAAAATATTGCTGAAATTAAACCAAGATTTGATTCACTTTGGGAACCACGACATGACACCTGCCAGACAGACAGACAGACATGGCAGCCACTCCCCATCCTGTGTGAAGTGAACCATAACAAGATTACTTACTCTTTCACCGGTTCATCACTTTTCTTCTTGATATCTTTGTCCTTGCTCTTGGGCGAGAAGAAGGATCTGATGGAAGGAGGTAAAGCAGTAAAACAGTCAGAAACTATCACAAAGCAGTATGGGGGAACGTTAGCTAACTTGCTAGTCCAAAAAGACTTTAAACTGTCTTTAAAACTAAAGTTGATGTGGATCTTCTTGGCGAAGGAATGTGTCAAATATGAGACAACACTGCTGAGGTGTGTGAAGTGCATTGAGGGGTTAAACTAAGAAGAGGAAATCACAGTTAGCTAACGTTATCTTGAAGTTAGCTGACTCGTGTAGGTTCAGCTGGCTGTTTGGATCACCCAGAGGTTCCCAAACCTTTTTCACGTCAGTGACTCCAAAATAAATATGATTTAGCTCACACACTCCCTGTTTGATACATGTTTTCTACCAGGAAGCTTCATCTAACAACACTTTTCCTGTCTGTCTCTGCTGTAGGGGCAGGGAGTTAAACCTCTTATCAAAACAGTTATATCTGACTCTCTCCTAGTGCTAACTTTTAGTGAATGCAATAACATTTAAATTCAACTAATCCTCATTTTGTTGGGGGCCCCTGGAGCCACATGTAGGACCCCTGGAGGTCCCTGAACCTTTAAAAAGACACAGATTAACTGTTACAGCTTTAGATGCAGCCGTCAGTAAGCTAATGCTAGTACCTAGCAAACCAAACGGAAACAAACCCAGCTGTCACTTCGCTACTTACGCGATGCTTCGCTGCATGTTGTCTCCAAACTCTTCCTTGCGTTAACACTAAATTGAGAATAATAGTGAATTTACAACAGGAAAGTCCAACATACACATACACATACACAACACACACTCCCGCGCTGTTGAGTGACAATATAGTTGGAATATTCGGCGCCAAAATGACATCTGAGTCAAAGATTGTATATATAAAAGAGGAAACACTCGCTAGTGAAAAACTGGACAGTGTTCCGGTAAGCCGGTTAGCCGGTTAGCCGTTAACTTTCAGGCACGCGCTCTCCTGCAGTAGTTTTGACGGGTAGAGATAGCTAAACCTCTTTTGACACTACTTGACACTTATTTTTTACAGTCTCTGCATAAACACAGCAACCGATACAAACCTGTTTCCAAATATAGCTACTACTCATCACAACATAGTAAATTCTATCTCCTGACATTAACAATATCATCGGCTTGTGTGAAATTTGGTCCAAAATACAGCTAAGATGTTTTTAACGAAAAATACATGCAACAGTAGGCTATATCCGACAATTCTGGTCGTTTTTGGTACGCGGAAATGCCGAGAGAGTGACATGTCTTCGTCTTTCCACCTCTCAGACTTTCTCCCGGGGAAAAAGTGTTGTGAAATGTTGGGCGAACGTCAAATGCGCCAGCGCCACCTGCTGCGGCGGAGTTGTAACTGCAGATGCCGGAGCTGGTCCTGATGCTGCAAGACTTGGAAAGACGCCTCCTCCTCCTGTCATGAAAATTTTACTATGTATATATAAGATGAATATTTTATCCACCTCTTATTATTTTCATGAAGCCTGAAATAGAGGGAGAAGGCAAGACAAACAGCTAAATAATGTAAGTTGAGTGCGCTGCTTTATTTACTCATACACAAGTGCCATGTTGTTAATTGTTTACAAGTGCAATTCCCCACCGCAGAGTGTTGACGAAAACAAGCTGATTTCTCAACATTTCTATCCACAAAAGACAACGTGGTCTAACTTTATAAATACAAAGTCTGTATATTCTGAATCACAGGCAGTGAATAATAAACTACTGTACACTGAGCTCAAAATAACACAACAAGAATGTGTATTTGCGAGATTTGAGGAGGGAAAGCAGTCCATCTGGTTTGTTTTCATTCCTTTACTCTCTATCCCCCATCTGTCCATCATCCCCCGCTCTCCTCTCCTCCCCTCCAGTTCCAGTCCCACTTTCCTTCGCTGCACCAGACAGGCTTCTTCTGCCGACGTGGTTCAGATCCCAGGCCGCGGGGCTCTTGTGCGGCCAGCCGTCGGCGCTGACGTGGACGGCGGCGGTGAACGGGCCGGACGGCAGCTCCCTCAGGTGGTTCCCCGGGCGCGTCGGGGCGGAGAGGAGGGGGAGGTGGCCCTGCAGAGCCTGGGGCATGGGGATGGGCTTAGGGAGGCAGTAGGGGAGCAGGAAGGGATGCACCGCTGGCTGCACCGCTGTCAATCAAGAGAATCACAGTCGCTTTAATCAGCGGGTAGAAGAAACATGCAGGAAGTTGTAGACAGAAGTAACACTTGGCACTGGATTAAAGGATAAGTTTGGCGATTTTGGACCTATATATAATTTGTCTCTTACATACTTGTAGTACTTGGACCCACAGACAATATTGGCTTCAGAGTCAGCTGTCGGTTGAAGCTCCATCGCCTCTTGCTGCGAACAATGAGTCAAAATATCTCCAAAAAAAGCCATTTGTGGCTCCACAGGGGAGTTGAGAGGAAACTATTCAGGAAATCACAGAACTATTTTTCTCTGCAGCAGCACAGACTGCTCTGGGGTGAACGTGCATTACTGGCGGAGTGATCTAGTTTTGCAGATGGTTAGGTCAGATTGTAAACAGTAGGGTTTGGTAGAAGACAATCTACTGAGTGGAAATGTTGCGGTGCTGCTGCTTTCCAGGCCGTGGATATAAATATGTCGGGTGGTCACTATATTGTTTTCACAGACTGACTTTTTTGGAGATATTTTGACAAACCCTGTTTTGACTCATTGTTAGCAGCTGACCGTTTCACCTGCCAGCTGAGTTGGGAGCCAATATTGTCTGTGGGTCCAAGTACTACAGGTATGTAAGAGACAAATTATATATAGACCCAAAATCAATGAACTTATCCTTTAAGAAGTAGTGAAGTCCTTAGGTTTATAGGTGCTCACTGGGAACAGGATTCAAAACTGAGATATAGCTCTAAGACTGAAAATCTCCAGTGAGGAAAAAAAAAAAAACTCTTGAACTGTATACACAAAGTCCAAGGCTCTCTATATCCAGTAAAGATTTTTAGGAGTAGCAGCTTGGTACAGCGGAGGAGTTTTGGGTGTTCACCCTGAAAACCCAGCTTCCTTTTCCTCCGACACCACGGTTGCATCATTTCTGGAATGCATTCATTCTGAAGAATCTGAAATTCTTGACAGCTCAAGATTATGTGCATTTTTGAACTTTTGAACGCTGTTCCAACAGGGAATACATTGAATTTCAAAAGCAAGACACCATCAAAATGTTGTTTCTTTGTGGCTTTTCTTAGTGGACAGTTGAGTTGTGTGATGGAAAACAAAGTGAAGTATGTTATGATTAAGATGGAGAAGTGAAGTGATTCTTAATGGGAGTGTGACGGTGTTTCCCCTATATTTTTTGCAGCAGTGGTGGTAAAGAAGTATTCTGATTTTAGTTCCATGTTAGTGCAGGTTATACTACAATATACTACTATTATACTACTATATATATGCTCTTACTGGATACTTAATCATGACATCTAAATCATAACATAGACCCAATATCTGTTTGGGTTTTGTGAGGTTCAAGTGAAGAGCAGATTATAAAATGGTATGAATTAATATCTTTGTAATCCACAACGGGCCCAAAGTGAGACTGGTGGCAGTGTTTTGGAGTTCTTGTGGTCTTTATGTACCAACTGATGTGTTTTCTTACCTCGGTCCATCACTGACCCCGCTCCTCCACACAGAGGAAGGCCGCTCTCCGAGGGGAGGAGGGGGAGGGGCAGAGGGCCGCTCTGGACCAGCTGCAGGGGGGGTGGAGGATGAGCATGAGATGGGACGGGTGGTCAGAATGGGACAATTACGGAAGCCCATTGAGGACATTTATTCATGCATGTTATTTATGCTGTTTTCCTGTGATAACGAGTTCATTTAACGTTGTTTTCTCAAGATGTCGAGTTATTTATGTCATTATCTGTCGAGAGAACACATTTTGTTTTCCCGAGATAATTTATTTATTTTGTTCCTGGAGATCTCCAACTGTGGTGCATCACACTTGACATGATGACATGCTGACTGCCTGAAGATGCTCCTGAACGCTAACAGGTAGGCCTACTTCCAACATTTGGGTTTTGAAAAATATGCTTTCCTTTAGGATGTTAGTTCCAAGCAGAAAATTATCTCATTATCTCAGGAAAATGTTTTTGTTATCCCGGGATCTCAAGATAATTTTCTCATTATCTCGGAAAAACAAAGAAAATTAGCTTAACTCGGTAGCACAGGAAAACTGTGTAAATAAAAAAAAATAAAATTACAATCTGACACTGGGTGTACAAAACATGAAGAACGCTTGCTCTTTCCCTGACTGGCCAGGTGAAAGCTTTGATCCTTTACTGATTTTACTTATTAAATATAGATGAAAACAGATGCAGATGAAGGGGAGGAGAGACGTTAAAGAAGGCCTTGGGATGATTAAGATGTTAAGGCTTTCCTGATGCTTTGTACACTGCTTGTCTCATCTAATAATGAAATGCTTTGAAAACCTCATTACGTGCTACAATATGTGACATCAAGAGTTTTATTCCAAAATGAGATATCCACCGTTTGCAAAAAGTGATGCCTACTTTTTAGAATGATAGCAAACTTAATAAAACAAACTATGGTGTTTCTAAAGGATAGTAGGTAACTTAAATTCTTAGGAATACCACTTTTATTCACTGGCTTCTCTCTATTTTAGAGGATCAGTCAGTCAATTTTACATTAAATGATAAAGTTCAGGTAATACTTTATATTAAAATCTATAAATTGTATATGAAATCATAGACTTAAGGTAATGTTTTTTTTTTTCTTAAAATGGATATACAGTGTTTTGGAATAGAACTCTTCTTAAAGGACTAGACTGATTTTTTAGGAAATTGGCCAGTTGGTCAACTTACTCTTTATATGACAAGAGGATTGGCAGAAAAAAACTCTGAATTACTTAAAAGTCTATATCTTCTTACGTTAGACAATGCTAGTTGCCTATGGGATCTTAACGTACTGTACTTTATACTAGAGATATTTACCAGAGACACAAGGGATCATAAGTTGACCAACAAGTCCATTCCCCAAAAAGTCACTGAAGTCCTTTAAGTTCGGGTGTGAGATGATCAGACATGGGGTGGATTGGTGAAGACCTGATGGCAGGGTGGATATCCTGGATAGTTGACCAGGATGAGTTTGCTGAAGTTGAACTTGTAGGTGAATCTTTTCCCTTTGGTCTTGTGCAGGATTCTTTTGTTGTAGTAGTATCTGGAAGGGGCAGCAACATGGTTTCGATGCGACACTAAGACTCTGAGTGTGTCTTTTTGTGTGTGTGTGTGTGTGTGTGTGTGCCAAGCTGAAAGTGTATGCACTCATGGTACTGGAAGGCTCTTTTGTTAAAAGTGCCACCCAAGTGGCATATGTTGTGTCTGTGGGCATTTTAAATTTTAATTTACATACACAAGTTGTCTAGGAATAAATCTTTATTCACAGCAACAGCCTGGAGGAGCAGCTGCACAGAGCGGGAGGATTGCATACATTTACACCTGGGAACTGCAGCCCATATGTGTGTGTGTGTGTGTCTGTGTGTGTGTGTGTGTGTGTGTGTGTGTGCGTACATCTCATCTCTGTGTGTGTGTTTGGATATGTCAGCTTACATGTTGCATCCCGCCTTACCTGAGCGCCCGGCTGAGCTTGTCGTAGTTCATGTGCGGCTTGCCCTTCCTCTCCCCCCACAGCCTCGCCAGCCTCTCCGGGTCCCGGATGACGAACTCGCCCCACTCGCCCCCCCAGCCGATGGCCCCGCCCTCGCCCCGGCCCAGCAGCTCCAGCAGGAAGTGCCACAGCTGGACCTGCCTGGAGCCGGGCGACCAGGCCGGCTTGTAGGCCCAGTCAGGGAACAGCACTGCTGCAGAGACAGGGAGACTGGTGAAGACGAGACTAGGGGGTCAGGGGGAGAGGTAAGATACCTGTTGAAGTTGTTGTTCCCCTGTGACTGAAATGGGAGGTGGTGAGGGGTCAGGGAGAAGGGGGGTCAGTCTGATTTCATTTGCTCATTTATTCATTCGTTTGCCCCTCCATTACATGCATATCTCAGACACCATATTTTATCTCTTTGGTGCCTTGAACAATGTTGTAAATTGTGCACTGATGTCACACAAAATAAATAAAATAGACACCACTGATCACATTTTGACAAAACTTTGGGAAATGATGCATCTCACCACTGTCTTCCAGCATTCTCAAAATTACAGATTGCCTCAATGGGGGCGCTACATCGTTTGTTTGTTTGTTTGTTTGTTTGTTAATTCATTTGTATAACAGACATTACTCATCAGATTTTGATTAAATCTGTGGGAATGATGCATCTCACCACTGTGTTTCAGCATTTCCAAAATTACACTGATTGGCCCAAGGGGGGCGCTACATCGTTCGTTCATTCATTTGTGCGTCCACGTGTCACATGGTGATATCTGATTTTGACGGCGGAGCTGATTTTCTCACCGCTGTGTTTTGACATTTTTAAAATGACACACTATTGTTGTTTCAGGAAAAAGACGCTGCATCGTTCGTGGGGGGCGACATGTTTACTGTTGCCTTGTGTTTCATATTATGTCACATTTCTGAATAGTTACATGCCACTGTGCTATGCTTATGCTGTTATGTAAAACTCTTACATAAATGCGTAGGTTTTCTCACACAAATGAGCACATGAGAACACACACACACACACACACACACACATATACGGATGAGGTGAAGACGCATATGCACTAACACACATACACACACACACCCTCAGCCACACACACTCTCAAATGCACACACACTTACTTCTACTCCAGTAAGGTGATGAAAGGTGTCCTATTGAAGAACTACAGTTGCACTGCATCTGAAAAATCACATCACAAATTATAAACTGATAAACCAATAAGCATCTTCATCCCTGTGATCATCAACATACTGAAGTTAGATATGACAGAAAAAAGACAAAGCTGTTTAAAAGAAATGTTTAATTAGTTTTAAATTAGCCATCAAAATAAAGCCAAGATCTAACTGATTATACCAGTTTCTGTTCTCAATATAACTTCTAAATGAAATGATGGTTAAACCTCATTTGTACCCATAAAAAAGAAAATGTCTTATATTTACATCAATATCAGTAAACTGTATATGGTTTATACAGCAATGGCAGTTCATAATATACTCAAAATTGCATTTACAAATTCATTGGCGCAAAAAAAATGCCTCATTTGAAATTGGCCTAATCAGCAATTCCAGTAAATAAGAAGATTATTCAGCAGATGAAATTGTGTGAAATGCATCATTTGCCTTGCAGGGAGCGCTCAGTGTTTTCTATACGGACTGGAAACCGACAAACACACACACAGTCCGCCCACTATCCGCCCACAGCCACAGTGACCTTCCCGGGCCGGTCCGAGCAGCGGAGACACCCACCATCTTCCCTCGGAGGCTGGAAACTCATCTCTTCAAGAAGTGCTTCACATTAGCCTTTTCCCCGCTGAATGATGTCTCCTCTCCCATAAGCCCTCCTCCACCGGCTGTAATATCCTCTTATCTTGAAGCAACAAAAACTACGGCTCCCCTCAGCTCTTATTTTATTTCTTTTTCACAGCACTTCTCTCTTATATATTATCATTGTGGGGTCACAGGGATATTATCTGAGAACTACGGCTCTGTCCCCACTATTTGTTGGTTGTTGGTGATCCAGGAATTGAAGCTTATTCAAGTGTTACGCTCTGGATAAGAGCATCGGTTAAATGAAGTGTAACATGCAAATGTAAACCCACCGTCAGTTTGATGATAGCCAGCAATCAGCATTATATTGAGTGGTACAATCAAAAATAATAAGTTTAAATCATCATGCCATGCAAGCCCAAAAGGTCAACAGAGTAGGGATTTTTAGAAGTAGATAACTTACATATCTAATTTAACAGCCCGTTCAGCATCATCACTTGTGAGTATTCTCCCTTCCAATCATTTCATTTACAAAGATTAAGCTAATTAAAGACTCCTAATTATAAGAAATGAATCGGTGCCGTTACCTTGATTGGCGGAGAAGTGGAACGGCGGAGCAGAGCTTCGTCAGATGAATGACAATGATCAGTTTGTCTCCCGGCCCACTGCGAGTCTGGGAGGGCTGGAGGATGGATGGACCGAATCTTAAACCCTCTATCTCATCTACCTAACCCCCCCACTCACCCCCTGCTCTCTCTCTCTCTCTCTCTCTCTCTACCATCCAGCCCTCTCTCCCCCATCCCACGACAACTGAGACAAAAACTAAAACATCTCATATAACTGTCCATAGTTTGACAGTCATTGTTGATTGTGTTGCATTATGTGCATTATGTTAATGCCTTTTGAGAAAAAAAAAATCACAGATTATACAGGATTTTAAGTATCTCACCTCAAAACAAATCAAAACAAGATGAAAAAAAGGCTGTTTGTCCAAAGACTTACATGTAAGTATAGAGATGAGCTTCTACTAAAAAGATGAAGTAGGTTTAGAATCAGATCTTTATTTTCATAATTTAGCTGAAGCTTGTATCCAAAGTGATTTACAATGTCAGCAACAGTAGAATAAGCTTCCTAGATCATCATCATTAAGCAACTAATACTCCTTTGACCTAGAAATATCATGAAAGAGAGAAGCACAGGGAAAAGATATTAAAGAAAAAAATAAGAGGAAAGTAGATAGGTGAAAGATATTTTTTAACCTCGAGATAGGTAGTTAGAGTAGAGGGGAAGAGATGGGAGAGTGGATGTGCTTCAGTAGAGTGAAGGTGACTCATGTTGGTGATGAACTCAATACCAGAGCTTCACTTCACTCCTCTGCTGCTGCCTGTCGCTCGTCACCGCTGACTTTGGCCAAGGACAACAAGCTGTTCAATACCAAGCAGAGCTGCAGCGGAGCACAGGTAGGAAGTCTTACTCAAGAAGAAGTAAGTAAAAACTACACCAGTAGAAGTGATGGTACAGACGTTAATAATACTGAGAAGAGCCATTCTGCTGTAAGTATCTATCCAAGTAAAGTAACTGTAGTCACTTCACTTTAGTACACACTGAAGTCTGTGGAAAAAACCCAAGACACAACGTACAAGAGCCTTTAGTGGCCCATTAATGCAGAATGTTTTCAAACTCTGGGTCTGGACCCCAAAGTCAGGACTCAGGAAGCTTGAAATAGGTGTTCAAGTCATTTTAGAGAAACACAAAACAAAAAGCAAAACAAAAAGTCCCTGAAAGGTACAAGATGCTGAGAAAATGTATCAGAGTAAATGTATAAATAAATAAGAAAATTATATTATAAATGATGAATGAATGAATGAATGAAGCTATTTAGAGAATAATAATAATAATAATATCAACTTTATTTATCTAAAAGCAGAGTTTTCAAAGTGCTTTACAGAACGACACAAAAACAAGAATAGCAACATAATGAGGAGATAAAAACAAGAAACAAGAGAAAATAGACTAGAAGAAGAATACATAAAGAGACAACACAAGATGAAAAAAAAATCAGCAAGATTAGGAAAGACAATTACATAAAAGCAAGTCTATAAAAGTGTGTTTTACAAAGTTATTTCAGTGAGAAGACATTTAAAAGCGGATACTGAAGTGTGAAAACCGATGGGTTTGTAGATGGATTAGCTGTACTTTGATTTATTTTTTATTTCCAACAGAAAACAGAAAGAAAGAGAAACTACTGGCAATCCATCTAGGCCTATTTGATCCATGCATCCTCCACACACACACACACACACACACCTCGACCCCCCCCCTTCGTCCCTCAGATACGATAGCTGACACCGGAGGCTTTTAATTCCAGTGTAAATACAAATACTCTTCCAGACAGCTATCAATTATGCATGCCGCTAATTGAGTTGAATGTTGTGCTTTTAGCAGCCAAGGGACCCTGGGTCACATGCAGATAGCCTGAGAGCACACACACACACACACACACACACACACACACACTGAAACACTCATTGACTCATTCACACATTCACTTATGTACAGGTATTTGTAACACACAACCAAATACACACTCGCTCATACATTCACTTATTCATGTACACACACACACACACACACACACACACCACCTCCACCACCACCACGAAAAACACTGTCATTATTTACTTATACATGTTCTTATAAATACTGTCAACCCATGCATAAGCCTTTACACACACACACACACACACACACACACACACACACACACACACACACACACCACCTCCACCACCACCACGAAAAACACTGTCATTATTTACTTATACATGTTCTTATAAATACTGTCAACACATGCATAAGCCTTTACACACACAGACACACACACACACACACACACACAGACAAAGAAGAAGCCTCACAGTGAGTATAAAAGCTGACAGTTTGGAAATTGAGCCTCTGGACTGATGGAGCCGCCCAGGCAGCATGCAGAGCCAGCTGACAGACAGAGAGATTTAAACAAAGCGGATGAATATCGAAGCGAACGCTGTTGTCAGGAGACTATTACTGTAAAGATGTAATATAAACAGAATAGTAAACCCCCCCCCCCCTCCCCCCTCTCCTCTGTCTTATTTACTTTCCAGTTGCTATGCACGATATTAGCCCAGTCTATCACCGACAGAAAAAAAAAAACAAAAAAAAAAACCCACACAGAACCTCACCAGCCTCAGTACAATAAGACTTCATATTCCCTAAGGGGCAATTTAGGTAGCGGCACACACACACACACACAAAAAAAAAGGGGGAATTTGCTTTCCACTGAGATTCTCATCCTCTTCCCTTTCTCCTTCAGCAGCATTATCTCCTGTGTGACTAACTGTGTGTGTGTGTGTTTGTGTGTGTGATATAGAGGGAGGGGGGGAGAGAGAGAGGGGGGGGGGGGGGGGGGGGGGGGGGGGGGACTAAATCGGGATTAGATCCCCGCTAAAAGGACTGTTTGTTTTACAGCTGACGACCCCGGAGTTTAATCTGGTGCTTAGCTGCCTGCTCAATCTCTTTCTCCCCTCCTTCTTTTCCCTGCATCCTCTCATCCTCTCATCCTCCCTCTCTCTCTCTCTTTCTCTCTCTCTCTCTCTCGCTCAATCGTATCATCCTCTCGCAGCGAGTTACACCCCCCCACCCACCCACCCACCCCCCTCTCAACCGCCACCACCACCATCCTCTCCCTCCATCCCTTGTCATCCCCTTATTTCTCTCCTCTTTTTTTTTGTGTATAACGCCAGAAGAGGTTGCGCATAATTTACATTTAACTGGATCCATCAGGTTGTGTGTTATGCATACAATTAAATGGTGTTACATCAGACAGTGTGTGTGTGTGTGTGTGTGTGTGTGGGTGGGTGGGAAGGGGGGGTTGATAGTTTCAGGCCCTTACAATCTGTTACTGAGTGTCATACTGTGTGTATGTGCAACGTTTGGCCGTACAATGTGTGTGTGTTTACGTAGTGTTGGGTCAATCTGTGTGTGTGTGTGTGTGTGTGTCAGTGTGTGTGTGAGAGGGACAGGAGGACAATAGTGAGAGTGTATGTTAAACAGGATGATGGTATTGCAGCAGATGAGGGTCATGCTCCGGGTCTTACGGGTCAAATCCTGTTAGAAGTAAGAGGGGATCAAGGCTTTAGCCGGGCGCTGCCTTTTTTACTGCTGCAATACTCACTGACTCTGTGCAAGAGCAACTCAGAGTGTGTGTGTGTGTGGTGTGTGTGTGTGTGTGGCGGGATGGGGAGGGAGGGGGGGCATGTTAGAACCGCTTAGTTTAGTTTAGCTCAGTTACACATATAAACAATAAAACACAGAAAGAACAGAGGAACAAAAATGACAAATTGTGCAGGTGAGATAAAAAAAAAACCAAGAAGTACAAATTATCAGTAACACTTAACTTGAAGTGTGTGCCGATTATAAGCCCGATTACAAGCATAGGTAAACTTTTCTTACAACATAATAATCAGACCAAACATCATCAAACCAGAGCATTACATTCAATTTAATATCATGTCATTCATTGTATAATCACCCCCTTCATTTCTGGCTCATTGTGTTTATTGCAGTTTTTTGCTTTGACTCCATTTTCAAAGTTTCAAAGTGCAAAAACTCTTAATGCCAAAATTCTGCACTTTGAAATTTGGGCTCAAAACCACTTATAGCCTGCAAAATAAAAACAAGTTTGTCAAATTAGGCAGTGCAGCAAGCTAAAGGTTCATCCTACCATCGGAACATTTGATTTGTTCCTTGTTGAATTTTCATCATTGCTGCATTTTAAAATAAAATGTTCATTATCAAATCATGGCGTCAAACAAATATAATTCTCATCAAAACGGAGCATTTGCTAATATTTACATTACCCAAATAGCAATGAGCAAAAGGTTTCTCAGCTGTTATGAAGTACTTAGGAAATGATGTGCAGTAAGCGTTCCCCGTGATAACAAAATCCCTTTTCCCAGCACATATTGTACAAAGCAAACTGAATGCAATGTGTTCAAAAAGAAAGACTGCATGTGTTCAAAACACCACAATTTATATGCCAAATGAGATGAAATAGCTTCAATAAACGCACCTTATGGTGTCAATTTACTGTACATTCTCTGCAACAATTATAGTAATTATCAAGCGCTCACAATGTGTTTATACTATAGTTATGATGCTTTATAATGCCACATGAGCCACTTCAAATAAAGTGTTACCAATATATCTCACATCAAAGAAAAATGATCAAGATGGCAGAGACAAAACTGCAGTGGAGAACAGAAAGAGACGGCAAATCCCCCAAGGAGGAAAACGGTATAATACCAGCAAAACATATGAATGACAAGGAAATAAAATAAGTTTAAAATGGCCCTGAGGTGTTGGAATGAAATCATAGGGAAATGTGTGTGTGTGTGTGTGTGTGTCCAAACAGAGGGAAGGAGGGAGAGAGAGAGTGTGTGTTGTGTTACAGAGGGATGGCAAGCTAATGCCCTCTGAGCTGAATCCACTTAAAACCAGAAGGTTATGGGACCAATTGCTTCTGTCTTTCCCATTCCCCGCCGCTGCCTCTCGCCTCTCAGCTCTGCCCGGTTCCTCGGCTCTCTGGAGAGCTGTGGTTTCTGAAAGGTTTCTCCATGTCCTTAATCCCTCCATCTCTTTGTGTCCAGGCAAAAAATATATCCGCATGAAACTCAAGAGGCCGAGAGGGGCCGAGCCGTGTGAGAAAAGCAAGAGTTTCTCTCCAGCATTTGGAGGGGGGAAAAAAAATAGATTAAAATGAACGGTAGCACACGATAAAAACTAATTGGGATACTTTTTAAAGAACAGCAGAGAGTTTTACAGCGGTGGTTGCTGAAGTGGGGCGCTTGAGGTTCAAGAGAGTCCTCATGCAGCAACATGAGGAACGGTTTCATTTCACTGTAATTTAATTCACTAGAAAATATCCCAATTAAGAGAATTAATGACTTCTAATCATAGGCTTCACTCTCAGCACCATCATCTCCCCACCTACAGCGTAAACTGTTATACGATGCAGTAGTAAATTGATGACACAAATATATTAGTGTCTATGGCTCTAATGTGTGTCTATTTAAGGGAATGAAGACGTTTGCTAAGTCTTGTATTGACAAAACAATAAGACTTTTAGACTGGATCCTCTGTATATTTTAGAGATATTGAATGATGAACTTCGGGTAATGATTTTTCTTCCACAAAATGAGTTTAGTGTTTTTCAAATGTGAGTGTATGAGTCAGACGAGAGGTTGTTTTTGCATCTTTTGATGTCAAAAATAGCAAAAAGAACAACAATGTAGGGACAGGACGATATGAAATTCAATATATTGCAATAAAAAAGTGTGACAATCCGTATCGTGGGGCAGAAAAATGAATCGCAATATTAGCTCGATTTTATTCTGCTGTAGTAATCACAAATCACAATTTCACAAGCTCTCCATCTAAATTACATTATTTGCACTTTGTAATTACATTTTTAAATTGTTTACATTCTAGTGAGCCAATGACATCGCAAGAAAGATGTGTCTCAGAAATAAACATAATGCTGCACAGTCAGACTTTGTTGTCATTGAACTTTATGACATCATATCGTGATTGTATCAAATAGTGAACCACATATCTCGTATCGAATCGTATCGTGAGATAAGCAGATCGTCCCATCAGTCTGTCGTCTTTGAGAATGATGGTGAACTTGGAAATTATTGGGTGAAATGGACCAAATTCAATGAAACAATCGGATCCCGTGTATTGGTAAATGAACAGAAAACATGTCAACCGTTTTGTACATCATCATGTCTTTATTTGTGTGTAAACAAACTCTGAAAAGAGCATCAGCCAGGTTCTTGATTATTGGCGTTAACATGATCGATATTTTGTACAGTCATGAATAAAACATGATTAATACACTGCAAAAAAAAAAAAACATCCTGCTTTACAAGTCATTTCAACTCTTATTCAGTCCTGTAATCTTATTTTTCTGGATACAAATGGGAATCAAATCTACCAATGAGGTGAGACATTTTTACTTGTTTCCAATGCAGTTTCACTTGTTCAAAAAAAAAAAAAAAAAAACTTGAATAAAGTGACAATAACTTGAAAATGGCAGATCACTGTACTTCAAAAAAGAAAAAAAAAAGTCCATGGACCAATCTGGCGAAAAGTGAAATAATCTCTCCCCATCGGCAGACCGTTTTCATAAGTATTAGGCCTCAAGACAAATACGATTTTAGGACTTAATAAAAGACTGAATGAATTGTTAAAGCGGACTTTTTTTGCAGCGTATATAATAAATAACATACTTCCATAAGAACTATCGCTGTCTGCTACCTCAGTTCAGTCAAGCAAGGTAACCTCATCTCATCTCACCGGGTGTATGCAGTGTTTCTCACTATAAGGTGCTGGGTGTCTGCATGTCTGTGTGTGTGTGTGTGTGTGTATGTGTGAGTGAGAGAGAGAGAAAGAGAGAGAGAGAGTGTGTGTGTGTGTGTGAGAGAGAGAGAGTGTGTGTGTGAGTGAGACAGAGAGAGAGAGAGAGAAATGTCATCACTCCGGAATGTGATTAATGGTCGTAACATTTGAAATATGAGGATGTTGATGATGTGTGTGTTTGTATGCGTGTGTGTGTGTGTGTGTGTGTGTGTGTGTGTGTTGTGGTTAAGATTTGGACACGACCCAGTGTCCAGAGGCTTATTAGGTTAGTAGGTCATCAAATCATTAAATATGTAACAAGTGAAGAGTTGCAAAAATAACCCTCTTAAAAACGACAAATAAAACATCTCCAGCAATCACAGCAATAGTGTTAAGCACAGGAGTGCAACATAATTCGCTTAGTCATTTCCTTTACATCAACAACAAATATATTTACAATCCAACAAAAATACATAATTATAAAAAAAAAAAAAAAAAAACTGTTACCACATTCAGAACCACAGACAAGTCGCTATAGGAGTTACATTGAGTGAGTTTGAAAATGTAACATGTAGTGTTTGTATGTGTGTGTTTACTTCACTGACCTCTCCTATTCTCTGTCAGGTGCGCTTGTTATACATGCGAGCTTGCCAGAGTGGGCGGAGCTTTCCCCATTCGCAAGTATTCCACTGGCTTCAAGGTGAAAGCTCCACCCACCTGGGCTATCTAGAGGACGCACAACAAGCATCACCACCAGTAACAAAGCCCAGGACCAGCCTCCATCTTCAACGACACATGAAGACCTGCAGTACAGTTTGATCGACTTCTGCCTTATTTGGTCGACACTTTTATGAAAAGTGGATACATACAGACTTTGAGCATGGCCCCAGTGGGAATCAAACCCCTGGCAGTGTTAGTGCCTTGCTCTACACTTTCTGAGTGTTACGGCGCGTTCACACCAAGCATGTTTGGAACGGTTTATTCAAACTCTGGAGCGTTTACTTCTTTAGCTCGGTTCATTTGGCCAGGTGAGAACGATGCTTTTTGGAACTAGGGTGGCACCAAATAACCGAGACGCCCGAAAACGCGAGTCTCGGTGCTTTTCCGAACAAACTACGGTGCGGTTTGTTAGGAGTGAGAAGGCGATCCAACCAGCTACAGGAAACGACCCCAAAACGCAAGGGATTATGGGTATAAGGAGATGGATGTTGACGTCTGATAGCCAGCAGCTCCTCATACTATCAAAGCAAAATGAAGCGAAGGGCAAACCAAATAGAAAAAAGCAACAAAGTAAACGTTTCAGCTTTGGTTTGGACCAAAGAAGACAGACTGCAGGTGTGATCACACCCTCAGAGGAGGCTGATGCAGCGACCCTCCATGCAAAGTGGCAGATGCATCTCACTTTCTCACTCACCGAATCAACAAGGACAACAATGATGTGGAGAATCTGCTGTGTGCGTCTGTCCTTGAAGAGAGAGGCTGGGGTGCCTTTGACAAATTGGTTCCTGAGCTGTACAACTCCAAAAGAGCATCCTCCTTTTGTTGTGTGCCTGTATGCACTCATGTATGTATGTGTGTGTGTGTGTGTGCGTGTGTGTGTGTGTTGCAATCCTTCTCTCACAACTCTTTTTTTTTTTAAGGCTTCCAAGCTGCTTTGGATCAAAGTCAGTCCCAGGGGATAATTCAGCATAAATACCGAGTTTAAAAACATCATAGCCTACCTTCACATATTGCTGACTTCATTTTTCAGACACGTTTCAACACCTACTTGATCATTTGTTTTCAAAAAAAGGAGGCCAACGTCCCTCCAGCCACTCATCTTCTACTGGCATCAATTTGTTAGCTTCGTCTGACTTCATCACTGCTTTCACAAAATAGTTTGTTTCTCAGTTAATAATAAATGTTAAATGCCCAAATACTAAACCTAATGAAAAATTAGGATTGAAAAAGGGAGTGTTCCCCCAAAAAAACAAGGGCTTTATTATCATCTAAGACTTACTGCTGAGCCCTCGTCTTAGAAGTGGCTAGAGTGCAATGGATGTGCCACAGACTAAAGCAAGAATTTATAAACAGCGCGGGGGGGGGGTAGAGAGAAAGAAAGAGTGTTAAAAATGTTAAAATGAACCCCACACTGGCCACGAGATTAGAATAGATATATAGGCTATACGCATCATCATAATCATCGATAGATATGTAGCAGTCGCAGCCACCGCCTCGTTTGGTAGCCATCCAGTTTTAGAAACACATTTGGACTAAAAGGGCAAGGAGAGGAGGAGGAGGAGGAGGAGGAGGGGGAGAACTTGTTTTACTTTCTGGGATTGGATTTAAATAAATATTCTTTTTTGTTGTTTTGTTTTTTTTAAAGCCGTCTTTCCTCCTGCCTGGCGGGTCGGGAAGAAGGTGCGGTCGGGTCAGAAGGCGGAGGGAGGGTGGTGGTGGTGGTGGTGGTGGTGGTGGTGGGGTGGGGGTGGGGGGGGGGTCTATGTGAAGTTCTGGAGGGGCTGGCTGACCCTCATGCAGGCCCAGTAGAAGGCCCGGCCCAAGGTGAGCAGAACCAGGAGGAGCAGCGCGGCCCAGGAGGCGTAGATGCCCTGGTAGGTCTGAGCCTTCACCCACGTCCCGGCCTGCAGGGAGACACAGCGAGACGACGAGTTTCAGAGAAGAAGAAGAAGAAGAATGGGGAGCGCTGCTGGGATACACATAGGTTTAAAATCAATGATAGAAAGGTGCTCTTTGGTGGTGAGGTTACCAGTAGAATCAGTAGAGGCAGTAGATTCAAATGACCCTCTACTACTCAGGGTCATTTGAATCTACTGGTTCTTCTCTCATATATTTTGTTACTTACACTCCCTGATGAAGGCATGTGGCTGAAATACATCTGAGTTCTTCTTTACTGTTCAAGAGAACCACGCTATATCAATACAGCCATTTTTAATCTAAAGAAAGAATGCCTTGGTCTTTCTGCTTTTTTGGGCATGAAATGTTGCTCACAAAGCCTTTTAAAAAAAAAAAAAGGCATTGTAAGCACATTATGAGCGCAGTGTGGTTATTGTAATGATCACAAGTCAAGTCAGGTTAAATTGATTTACCACCACCCTTCAAATCAATATTTCACAACATGAACAACAAATCTCCAACAGCAAGAAGCTGGAGTGCTAACGCCGCAGTCACACCTGCATTCATGTTGTATGCATTTATTGTATAATGCGTTTACGTTGCTGCAAACGGTGCAGAATTTCACGCGAGGATCCTGCGGTTCGGACAGATTAAGATGAACAAGTGCGGTTATTGATTGTACTATTACAGCATAAATTTTCATTCCAACTTTAATGCCCTGATGGAATGTTTTCATCACGGCCGGCCAAAGCGCGGGCTAAAAAAAACATTTAGTTTAGTTTATGTATCTATAGTCAATGCATAGGAAGGATTAATCCGACCGAAACAGACTGATACAGCGCTGATGAATTCTCCCACTTCAAATGAACACATTTCCACGGGAAAGCAACACATTCAATGCATTAAGTGTGACCGAGGGGTACGAGTGGAAATTGTTATGCCATCAGGTATCAAGTGTGGAGCTGCTCAGTAGAGAATGGATTTGTAAAGATGGCAAAAGTGAGAACCAAGGGGGATTTTCTGGGAACATGGGAATATGATTTTCTGGTTCAGAACTCACAACACTACGACAGAATAAAGCTAATATGGGTATAAAAACTCAAACATTATCCAAACTCACTGACGCCAGGTTTTGGGGAGAGACTTATTCATGTTCAAAATATTAGTTGGACTGTCCTCAACCACAGGAATAACATGAATTCTTGTAATGAGTGGTGTTCTTCTTCTTTTTGACTCCCAGGGATTTACTTTATGATATAATCCCCCCTGGGTTATACAGATGATTAATGGTATCTACAATAAACCAAGCATGTTCACACCCAGGCTTTTCAAATACAAAAGGCTGGAGCTAGATAAGGTTTTGTGTATTACAGTTCGGGGTGTGTGTGGTCTGCCATGCCTACACTTCCACCCATATTTTGTTTCACTTCATTCCAGCGCTGTAGCCGCGCCAGGAGAAAAGTCTGGCAGATGCTGTTTATCAGAAAGCATTAAAAGAGAGCTGGAGGTGGGAGACAGTGCTGCTACCTAGCTATAAGGTAATCAACACAGTTCAGACTGGCCAAAAAAATTCACTCAAATGTGCTTACTAGAAATGTGGGCCCCAAACAGCCTCAAATGAGGTTTTTTTTCCTTCACTACTCCTGTAAATGATCTGTGAAGTTTTGATAATTCCCTCTGCTCTTAGGGGCAAAACATTTTCACCGGCACTTCTCAAGTAAGCTTATGGCGCCGAGCGGGGGACACACCATGACTCCACAAAGTTACAGCCGTTACGGTGATGAAATCTGCTTAACTACACATTTGAAAATCCCTGCTTTCCTTTTTTCTTAATTATCATGTCCTTAAAACACAGCGGGATAGGTTACTTGTCTCGGCCAGCTGCCTAGCAAAGTTACTGATGCAATGTATGTACGCCTCCACACCTCAACTGTCAAAACCCCCAGTGACTCCTATACTTTTTTGCTTAATTAAGACCACTTTTCATGATTTCAAGTTATGACATTTAACGCCACTGAACCAGCACTGTGTATAAACATCCAATGTCTGCAGCTTATATATGGAAAAGCACTCCCTCATCTTAAAGTACTGCATGTTGTCAGGCTTGTATGTGTTCAATGTGTTTTTATTATTCGATGCCATTTACATGACCTGCTCATCTTGCACCCTCTGCTGTTTACACACTACAGTGACTGTTCGGTTATTGTTATATGTTCGGTTATTGTTATGTGTTCGGTTATTGTTATGTGTCCATGCAGTAAAGCTATCCCATTCCATCATGCTGTACCAAAAGCATCCATTCCCTTTCTGTGACATGGGATCATAATTTTATGTGTGTGTGTGTGTTTGAAGTGGGGGAACAGCAGGTGTGCTGCTGTGTATTGTTTGGATCCTTGCACTCCTTTCACTTAGTACTCATTACCTATAATATTGCTGATACAATAATTTGAAGCTTATTCTACTGTTGCACTCCTTGCGAGACGTTTTAAATAAGAGCACCGGCTTAACACCTAAAATGTAAATTGAATGCATTGTGAGCCGGCGTTAGCTCGTACCCACAAGGAACAGAGAGGAAAAAAGAAACGAGGCAAAACAGAAAAGTCAAAACCAACGGGGAGTTATCTGTTCTCCAGCACTGCAGTGGGTGTAAAATTGCTATTGCAACCTGAACACTGCTTACAGTTAAACTAGGTTGTTCGTACTATATCTGACTGACAAATGGAGGCCTGTCACAGAGCGTCTGGAGAGCGGCTGCAAGGCGCCCGCTGCAGGAGTGACAACAAAAGCAGACACGGGAACCTTATTGCTTCCTCCTCCCTGAGAAAACAAAGCAAATGTTTTCCGTGCAATCGCAGGGCGTCGAAATTACACGGTAAAAAGGGGGAGGACAAGATCAAAAATGAGGAGGCAACAGTTTCACAATCCCTTGGCTCTCCGTCCAACAAAATGCTACCGTCTGCCTTGTAGCCGTTCATAACCTCGTTTCAATATTCCACAGCAGGCCTCTATTCATCTGGATGACAGTATGGTGGATGATGGTGTCCACTCACCATCAGCCCGGCGGTGGAGATGCTGAATAGCAAGCACAGTAGAAAACACCACAAGCTCCGCCTCCGGGGATACCTCTGACCAATGGAGGAGCTGCAGGACAAACGTAGGGGAAGAGTGAAGAAATTAACATTATTAGGAAATGAAATCAGCATTATACAACTGTATTATACGTTTGTGTGTGTGAGGATGCGATTACAACATCATACCACTCTGTGACACAATGATATAATCCTGTGTTTCTTTGAACTATTTAATACCTGGGGACTATCGTTATTTTATTATCTGTCCAACCCAAGCAAAGACAAAATTCTGCCCCAAAAACAAACTGTTGTGTAACAGTAACTGAGTAAACTCCCACAAACTGCGCGCGCCGAGTTAAGAAGCTTATCCTGACGTGATCATTTCACAAAGGAGCTAATGATACAGGAATGTGTTTTGCAGCACAGTTCAAAGAAAATCCAGAGGCACAAAACATGCATGGAGCAAAATCCCAGGGATCATAAACCTCATGATGTTACGAAACACATGTAAACACTCTGAGGCTGCGGGGGAAACAGCGGTTGTTGTGGCCTACAGTATTGGAGAGACTGTCATGAAAACCCGGAGGTCACAGGTTTGATTCCAAGCAAAAACCACTACATGTTCTGTCCTTGAGCGAGACCCTGAACCCACCACCTGCTCACTCTTTGCAAGTTTCTCTCAGTACAAGCGTCAGCTAAACGCCTAAAGATGTAAATGTAAACTGTAAACGTATTGGACAGTGAGAGCGGAGCGGTGTAATGGATGAATTGCTTATGGCTACTTACACTTTCCTGCAGTGTGGGCACCTGGCCAGTGTCCGGTCCGTGAACTCTGTCCACTGAAATTACAAAGAGAAACACATTCAGCCAATCACTAGGATACAGTATTTGTCAATTCATCACTCATGATGACAGAGCTTCAAGCTGGGAGATGAAGTGAATGTCACGTCCAGTATAATTCTGACAGACCTCTATTCTAATATACGGTGCCAACGTTTGTCGTAAAGGTCCAGTGCTATCAATTTTCAGAGCATTGATGAAAGCATGTAGCTGAAATGTTTGCTCTCTAGTTCGTTTGTACACATTTCTTTTTTCACTTGCACCTTTAAGTTGGGCACTTTTTTTGAACTACACTTTTTTGTCCTAGCCTTTTATTTGCAGTAGGGATGCACCGATCCGATACTGATATCGGATATCGGTCCGATACTGACTCAAATAGCTGGATCGGGTATCGGTGACAATGGGGCCGATCTATTCAATTAAATTCTATGTTTATGTCTACGTGCGCATACTACGTCATGCGTCAGCAGCGCGCCGGTAGACCCGGCCATTTGCCTTCGGTCCGTCCGGTGGCTCCTCCGGTCCAGCACATGGATGTATTAAACTAGGTCCAGCAGCTCCGGAGGATCCCGCCTGCCGCGCTCAGCGTCTCGCGCACTGAATTCTCGCTCATGGGGCGCGAGCCTCCCGCAGCTAGCATCCAGGCTAACAAGCTAACCTGGCGCCCAACCCTCATAACAGAGCCGGGGTCGGGGTGAGCTGACCGGGGGTCGGTGCTGATGCTCGGTAGTTAAAAACACACCTGCATGAATACTTTGTCTCGGTTATATGTTTAAACTCTCCCGGGTCACCGCGCGGCCGAGCAGGCTGCCATTTAACCTGCGAGGTAAAGTAGTTTTCCACCAATTATACAATCGGCGCGCCCAGCCAGACTCCATTCATAAATCCAAGGTTTAAGGGGACTCGGCTGTAGGTCAACGTTGTTTCCTGCCACAACACGATTTCAAGTGTTTTCCGTGTTCGTCAGGTACTGCTGCTCCATTCGGCCGACACATAGTCAGACTAACATACCTTGATTTTTTTTCTGAGGGCTGTTTCATAAAGCAAGATTACCAGTTAAGCCAGAGTTATTTCAGTAATTTAGGCTTATTCTGCATATTTTGAATGTTTTGTTTTTACCAAGTTTCTTGTTTATACTACTTGTGTGAATTGTGATTTAATTTATCAAGTTTGTTTGCACTAGTTTGTGACTTAATTGTGATTTAATGTTTACATTTTGTTCTCATTTGATGCAGTTGTATTGTTTTATACTGGAATTTTAATTCCTGACCAATTTGTTGCTGCATTTAAAAGGTTTACACTTGAATTGTAATTCCTGTTAATTTTGAAGATGTTTTACCAAGTTGCTGGAGCACGATTATTTATTATTTTAATAATAAATAACAATTGAGTACATTTACTGTATATCTATGTATTTATTTGTTACATTTTGTTTTACAAAGTTAGGAAAGCAATGTTAAAGTCAAGCCTGATGTTGCTTTACACATAAAAGAATGATCCCAGTCTCTTCCACACAGTGAGGCATAGCCTACAGTTTATTAATTAAACACTGGTATCGGATCGGTACTCGGTATCGGCCGATACCCAAAGCCCAGTTATCGGTATCGGTATCTGGACTGAAAAAGTCGGATCGGTGCATCCCTAATTTGCAGTGTGCAGAATTATTTTTCATCAAGTCATTTAACAAAGGACCTGTTAAAGTAAAGTTACCCAAATTATTATAACTATCAGCATTGTAGAAATTTGCCCTTGGAAAACCTCTCCCTCTGGTTGTCAACAGAATCAAACAGATTTAGAATTCCAGTCTACTTCCTGGTGTAAATGATGTCACCTACATCCAGGTTTTAATGAACGCTCTGATTGGTCGACAGTATGCATAGCTAATCAGGTGACAGTAGCCAGCCAGCTGCTTGCCAAACTAGCCAAAATCTGTGCCTCCATTGTTGCCAGGTGCTGAAGTTCCAACACTGGGTATTTGTTCCCCAAAAATAGAAATATTGGGCTGCAGTGGTTCGGCTCTCACTCAGTCCTACAAGCTTTGTACCGTCTAACCATCAAAAACTGAAAAAGAAAATGATGCTCATTGTGTTAGAAATCAACATCAAACTTTTCCTGACGGAGTTGAAATCTCTTCACTGGATCTTTAAAGTTTCCTACTTGGTTTTGAATGAGGAAGATTATGTCTTGCTTATTACTGTATCTGCTCATACCATAACCCTGAATGGAATGGGAATCTGCACTGACATGGCTGATGTTTGGACTAGGACTACATATCAGGTACTAGTAAGTCATTAAATTCGACTTGAAGATACTCAAATGTCTTTCTCCATTACAGAAGCCCTTGTTCAGACAGATTTGCTGCATAGAAACCATATAGTTAGAACTAAAATACAAACATCCCACCTCAACAACAGGTGCTGGACGGCACCCAAAAAATACGAAGAAGAAAAAATAGAGTGTTCTCTCAGGGTGTAAAAATTTATTCCCATCCTAACGTTGGGGTGTGATAAATTTGTAAACCTTGAGAGCAGCATACAGTGTGCGGTCTCTACATCCTTCTTGCTCAGATAGAAACACTCTGTATGGGAAACAGAGAGAACATTATCACTAGATCTGCGACAAAAAGGATCACTGCCACACCACCCAAGGCAAAGATTTGTATTTTCATACAGCCATCCTGTCTTTTCAGCAGGTAGGGGCGGCCTGACAGAATATTAAACGCCCTATACCATCTATCTCTATCAGTCTCTACACCTCTCCTCCTCTCTGTCTCTTCCTCTGCCGTCCTCCCCCTCTCTTTCACCGTCTTTACCTATCCCACACTTTCTTAAAAGTGCAATAATGACAATTTGTACTGTCCCATAGCACAAAATGACCATAGTATACTGTATCTGCGGGGGAGGGGGGGGGGGGGGGTGCCAGGGTTATTGCTCAATACCAGTGACTCAGAGATTTCATGCTTTCAAAAACTGACTTTCCAACTCGTACTTTTAGAACAAAAACTCCCCAGAGTTTCAAGGCATGGATTACCGTTTTTTTGCCATAACTATGAAACTAACACATAGACACTTCCAAATCCTAAAGGTATATTTGCAGGGTCAAACAAATCAATAGAACTTCAAATTTAAGTGAGAGGAATGATGTCTTTGGGTGTAACAGCAAGTCGGAGAATTGTTCAGCGTTGGCAGAGTGTTTGTGTTTTTGTTTGTTTTTTTAAAGCAGGGAGATGAACGGAGAAGGAGAGTCTCGTACCAGGAAGGTGTTGCTGCAGTGTCCGCAGGAGACCCGGGCCCCGGCGGGCTGGGGGTCAGGACTGGCCGGGCCGGGGTGGACTGGACCCAGGTTGATTATCCTCTTACTGGGAAGACACACACACAGAAATCAACCTTCTCATCAGTACCAGGTATTCACACAACAAGCAACACAAGATACAAATTCGCATAAGTCCATTCATTCTGTACGGCCAGAGAAACGTTGCCTGATATTGAGCGCAGTCGTCTCCTTAGCCGGTATGGAAAGGTGTGGAAATTTGTACTGAACAAGATTCCTTGTTTTTTCCTGAGGCATAAAATGTGCAAAAACTTCTAAACAAATGTTCTGGTTAAAGGGTAAATCACAGAATATTTT
This sequence comes from Centroberyx gerrardi, assembly GCF_048128805.1. Lineage (NCBI taxonomy): Eukaryota > Metazoa > Chordata > Actinopteri > Beryciformes > Berycidae > Centroberyx > Centroberyx gerrardi. Next base: position 24,570,429 of record NC_136009.1, read on the forward strand.
TGTTTGAGACATGAGGACATTTTTGGCACGTTGACATTTCATTTAGTATGAAAAATGCATTGTTCTCACCCATTTAATTCATCACAACATTGGCGAAACAATAAAGCATGCAAGCCACAATCAGCCTTCAGCCTTAATTTGTGACTTGCATTAGAAGTGACGGTCTGAGCGCAGGCATCTGCCGTTTGAAAGAGGAGTTAGGCATTTCCTTCAGATCTTGGTGACAAGAGATTTTGTGATGAGCACTTTAAAACAATACATGTTTACATAGTAGCGGAAAATGTACCAAAAAAAGACACTGCTAAAAATGTCGCTCTTGCACATTTTATGCCTTAGGCGTAAACAAGGAATCTTATCTTTCTTACCAATTATGTTAGGCTACATGAGCGTGATGTTCAGATGAGTTGCCAAAGCCCTGCAGTTTCAGTGACTGACAACGGCCTTATGTGTTTTACCATAAAAATCCCTATGCATTGCGCTCTCCTTGACCTGCTAAACTGCTGTAAGTGCTAAAAGAGTTCTGTGGCTTTTGCTTTAGCTATTTTCACGACAGACGGCAACTGAAACTTTGCCATCTTGTCTTTACACTTTCAGCAACCTTGTCACCGTTTTCCTTACGCACGGGAAAATCAAAACATTGCCACACAAATGATTCAGAACTCGATGGAACGTCTTCCAGTTTACTTTCACCTGTGTGTGTTTTTCGCTGTGCGTCACACAGCCTCGACCAGAACCTCTCTAATTGGCTTGAGTGCCAATTCTGCCCTCTGATGTTCAAACTGTGTGAATGAATTTGCAGAGAGTGCATTTGATTATAAGCTATTTGGCAGATATTTAGTGCATGATTATAGTAAATAAATGCTGTTGGACCTCGTGAAGTATTTATGTATTTTTTAGCTCCGAGGTGCAGATCGTGACGTTTTCTGTTTGGCAAAATTTCATCACACCTGTGCACAGTTCTCATTCCTGAATAAAACGGGGCTTAAAATAACATTCACAATGCAAACATAATACCAACAAGCCACAGAGACAGACAGCCCTCTCATAATACAGAAGGCATACGGTAGTAAAACACATGGTGTGGCGGTTTTAATGAGGCTGTTATTTCCTCATCCGGCTCCCTGAGAACTGCATGTAAACTGTGCTCAGGGCAGAGACTTAATTGAGGGACCGTCTGCTCCCATTGCACCTTGTTTCCTCCGCTTCACTTCTTTCTTTCTCACACACAGCACACTTTTCTTTCTCTCTCACAGTGACACACACACACACACACACACACACACACACACACAGAGAAAGAGTGTCTCACCAGTATGGCCGGGGACAGGCGATCCTCTGGGAAGTGACTTTGCAGATGAGCAGACAGTTGCAGGGGCAGCGAACGTACTTCTTCCCCGCTGGAGCATTCTTAATGGGCTGCAGAGGGAGACAGAGGCACACGGGAGGGGCAGATAGGCAGAGAACAGAACAGTGTATTAGAGGTGGAGTAGATAACAAGCCAATTATTCTCGATGGGCGAGAATTAAGCAATGCTAGTCAAGAGGGAGAGCTACTCGGTGAGATATTGGAAGTGGCGGTGCTGCAGTCGCAGGCGCCGGGCCAAAGGCCAGCATTACGGCACGGTGATCCGGTTGGCGCTCGGCGCTTCAGCGCGCCTAACGGGACGGGAGGGGTTTGTTGCAGTTCAGATGACTTAACAGACATAATTATACAGCCGATGTGGAATTTTAATATGTAAGCTGAGATTTGAACTGAAACACACACCAGGCGCTCACTCTGCGCAGCCAAAAGCATATTGATGGTAAGGAGGAAACGGGGCCAAGTGGAGGCCTTCTGCTGAGAAATATGATTTATACAACACTGCTTATAGCTGTAATATAGTATCATAATTGCAATATAGAAGGTTACTCCGAAATGTCTGCATGTGACGGACCCCCACATAGATGCACATTAGGCCACAGACCCCATTTGATAGGATTCTGTCCCATATTTGAGGATTTTTGTTGATTTATTATTGAAGTGTGTAATTGTCTACTCTGTAGGTAGGGAGATAATGGTGGGGAGTGAAACCCATGATTAGAAGTCATTCTTCTCTTCTCTAATTGGAGTCATTTCTAGTGAATTAAATTACTGTCAAATTAAAGCTGTGCTAGGGAAAATTTTAATGTCAAAATGCACCTGTCTTATCAGTCTAAAACACAAAGTGGGGCTGCGACAGAGAAGAGCCATCCATTACCCCTAATTGAAACCCTGTAGATTCACCTCATTTACTCAAATTAAATTCTGGTGTCATGGTCACTGCTTTGCCCACAGAAAGTGATGAATCGAAAGTTAAGAGCAAAATACAAACTCTTCACAGCAGTGAGCAGCGCTCTGTCCATAGAAAGCTGGACTCACCAACGTTAGATCTTTTCCCTCACTCTTCCCTTTGGTTTCCTTTGGTATGAAGCATCACAGACCGGCCGGGTTGGTAAACATGAGTGTGTTGTATGCAGTGAGCAGTACTGACAACATGCTGCATGATTTATGGGTATTGAAGTTCACATTTTTCAAACAGTTACCACTCACTGCCAGTTGGAGCTGCCAACATGCAAAGTCGTCTAGTTGAGCTTCAAACTATTCCTCAATTTTGCTAGGGACCCTCTGGACCCCCCTCAAGGACTCCTTGGGGTGCCCACACCCCACTGAGAACCCTTGACATAGATTATATTATAAAGAGTTGTCAACCAGCAGTTCTGCTTTGCATCCATGCACATTTCTTGTACCTATTCCTGAACGTATGTCTGCATATGAAACAGAACATATTTATGAGCTCATCTCTATATGAGGCTTCTTCCATCTGTAAATGCTAATGATGCGCATTTGCTCACCCAGGTTTATTTCTGTGTAAATGTTACCTCATCTGTATATTTTACAAAGCTGACGGCCAACAAGGCGCATCTGCATGCTCTGGATATATTTCTGTACATATTGCTGTTGTCGGTGTGAAAACCTTGTATCTCCAAAATTTCAACTTTTCAGCAACTAAGAAAACCAGCGTTATGTTTAGCTTGATGACCAAGCATTTTTGAGTTAATCGAAGTGGTTTTGAGACATTTCATAAACCCAAAGGTTGTAGAATTTTCTCAACCCATAGACGAGCATGAAATCCTTCAATTGACATTAAAGCATGAAAATCACCCAGACTGGCGTTATGAGGTTTTCAGCCGACAGAGACGGTATGTTCCCTCCATCTGTAAATATCTTACAATGCATGTTTGTACAGCTGGACACATTTGTGTGTTATTTATTTGCCCATCTGTACACCGATTTGAATAGCAAACGATGCAAACGTGCGGAACCGCTTCGATCTGTAAATCTGTCAATGATGACGCTGTATCTTTATTTATTTGCTGTATTACTTTCAGTATATTTGGTTGTTGACATTACATGCTGTATAATCTTCAGTACACTCCAACTGTCTTATTTTCATCTAGATCCTATTCTCTGGTGTTGCAACGGCCCAATTACCTCAAAGGGATGATTAAGGCTTCTTCTAATCTAATATAATCTGAACATGTGTTCATCTGATCAGAGGTGGGATAAAGTAAAAGTGCAGCTGTGTATCTGTATTTGTTATTGTGTCTACAGCACACCACACTGGACCATTTACCTTCTTGTGTTAAAGATGCTACATGGAGCACTTTTAAACATCAACATATATCACTGTCACATTAATTGTGATACCTTGGTATAATTGAAAAATAAACATAACATTAACAAATGAGACCATGGTCGAGACGATTGGTAGGCTCTGTCTCATACCAGTGGTGTTGTTAATGCTAATGTCCCCTCAAAATTAAGACCAGATTTCCCATAAACACTGTTGCTTCCTATCACAAAAGATGATGTTGCTGCTTGTCCCCCCTCCTCCCTCTCCCCGGTTTCACTCTGTGTGTGTTTGCTTTCTCTTTCACTTTTCAAATGAGGTTAAACATGTTGAAAGTGATTTTTCCATCAGCCTTCTCTCCTTCCACTATCTCCCATTGCCAGAAACTCTGAAAGCTTTAGCTCCCTTTATCGCTGAAACAACAGCACCCTCTTCCTGTTTTGTGCCGTAAAGCAATCCAGCAGATTTCCAGCAAAATCCAACCCGGTGGCACACAATGTAAATGTGTAATAATTTATTGATGTTAAAATGCTACACCTTCAATAGAAGACACTGGACGCCTAAGTGTATGTGCAAGCGTGTGTTACAACCGGGTATACACACAGATCCTGTATATGTGCGTGTTTGTTACACGTGGGTGCATTTACAGATTCCTTCAGGTACCTACCGTAGCTTCATTGCAGACCCCGCACTTTACCACGTGCTGGTGGATCTTGCCCTCCACGGAGATCAGGCTCTGACACACCCTGCAGCTGATGACGGGTGCGCTGCCGCTCTCTGGGGAGGTGAGAGGGGAGTAGGGCGGAGGGTCCTCCCCTAGGAGCACCGAGGGCTGGGTGGGGCTGGGGAACGGAGGGAAGCCTGGACAGGGAGGAACACAAGGCGGGGTAAGGATGATGAAGACAAAGTAATGAGACCAACGACCTATGAATGGATTCTTGAGGGAGCGGAGTCACGAGAGTTGCACACTGGGCCGCAAAAGGCTCAATTCCCATGACAAGTAACCTCTTAAGTTACGATTAACAAGATAATGAGATTTGGTCTCGAGTTCAACTGAAAGGAGCTTTATAAAAAACACAGTACTGGAATGCAGAGCGGGGCCTATTTCAATGAATGACAGTGTATATGTGTTAGAGAGAGAGAGGGAGACAGACAGACAGACAGAGAGACAGACAGACAGACAGACAGACAGACAGACAGACAGAGAGACAGAGAGACAGACAGACAGACAGACAGACAGACAGAGAGACAGAGTGAGTGACTAGAAGGGACAGAATAATATGAAGCAATCTCATGCAACATACCACCTGTTCTGAACAAGGCATTTCTACCAAGCAGCAAGACAAAGTGTTTAGAGCAGTTACTGGGAGCAAAACAGTAATTAGAAGCCACATCTCATGCCTTTTCTATTAATGTATTTGGCACTACAGTCCCTCCCTATCTGAGCTGTCATTGGTCGCAGGCTATCTTGCAGCATTCCTCAGGAACTCCCGTAATGGCTGTATCAAATGCCAATCAAATCAGGTGTTCCTCGGTTGCTAGCTAAGCGGTTGTTATCTAGCTAGCGAGTACAGTAGGCGTCATACAGCTGCCCATTGAAATGCATGCAACTTTTCACGTTTAGGACTGTCAATAAAATGTATTTAATGATATCAAAGATGCGCTGCAAACCTGGAGCATCACGAAAGTGGCTAACCGGTACGCTTTAGCTTAGTAGCTAGCTAACTAATAATGCCTAACGGTATCTAGGTTAGGTTAGCTAGCACAACCATCTTCCCCCTCTGCCTCGGTTCCACATCATGTCCACAATAAACATACTTCACCCCCTGCAGATATTAAAGAGAAATACTCTGTATCGGAGGCTTGTGCCATGTCCTGCACAAACACAGAAACGACAGGCCGATTCTTTGTCACTGTCACAGCTGAGCTAGCAAGCTAGCCGGGATGCCCAGTCAGTGGAGGCTAGGCTAGGCTAGGCTAACGTGAGGCTGGAGTCGGGTGGAGGAGAGAGCACCATGGATACTCACTTTGTGGTTTGTTGGGCACACCGTAGGGCGCTGCACCGGGAGACACCCCGCCGTTACCGCTGCCAAGAGCACCATCTCCCAGATCTGATAGTAACGGGGACCTCTCGCCGTCCGCCATACCGAGAGCAAGGCGTGGGGGGGAGTGGGACCGTGAATGCCGACCGATACGGTGTTGTATTGTTGTGTCGGAAATGCAGGCGTCACATGATCACACCACCGCTGCTGCGGTAACGATGCACGGAGGTGTGGCACTACACTCCGAGGAGACTTCTGATACAGTCGATAGGTGTTACTGAACATGGACTACATGTCAATAACATGGTAGTGAATCTAAATTGCATGTGAGTTATGTTGGCATTTTTTTGCCAACAATGAGGAATCGATTCAACTTTACAGTGAGTGGGAAATTTTATTTTGTCTATTTTTGTGTATACAATTTCCAGTGAAATTTCCAGAAATCAGCATCAGTTTGATACTAATTATTAAGTGTATTATGAATATAAAGATTTATGTCAGCCCAAAAAGTTGAGTAAAATCTATTCTGTTAATAAAAAAGTGGATAAACTGAGCTTGACAGGTGGGTTTACCCTCCACTGCATCCCTGATTATCCAATAATAAGGCAGTCGCATAATAAGAAACAAATATTTATTCGAAATCCATGCATATTTTAACACTCATCATGAAATGAATGATGACACATTTAATAGTACTCAAAATTCACCAAACTTGCATAACAGAAACCACATTTACACACCCTGGCAATCTGCTCTCTTTCTTCAGCCTATAAGCAAAGATGTGGCAGTGTGTAAATTCCCCCTGAGCATCAGTGTCAGACCAGTTCTCTGTCCTTTGAACACTTTAGGACTGTTGTCGTTCTTTATTTTTATTGCAGGTTGATGGAGTCCATGGGGCGGTTCATCAGCAGAGTCACCTCCAGTTCCTCTCTCTCACTGTAGAACTGGGCCTTCCCCTCCTGGCTGTGGACCGAGTGAGGGAGATGAAGACCTAGTTTACTGAGGAGAGGAGAGAAGATGGAGAGAGAGAGAGAGAGAAAGGGAGTGTGTGTGTGTGTGTGTGTGTGTGTGTGTGTGTGTGTGTGTGTGAGAGAGAAAGAGAGAGAGAGAGAGAGATGTTAAAGACCCCATGAAACAGAAATCAAAGCTTAGATCATGATATGTAGCTCTGATTAAAAGGAAATGCCTGGAAATGGAAGCTTTTGACTCTGGATTGAGTTGCTCCCGCTCCGTGTCGAGGGGATAAAAATAAAAGAGAGTGTTTTCAAAGCGTCCCCTTACTATTTTGGCGTCCGCAGATCAAGGAACTTCTCCCTCACATCCAGGGCCACATCTGTTGCTTTAGTGTCTGGCAGTTTGATTTTCACCTGAGAGGGGGAGAAAGTTAAGATCATTAATGTTGTATACTGTGCACATATGAAATAGTGCACACTTTAATCTTTACTTTAATATAATTCTAAGAGAATATTAATTATCAGATGGGATGATTATACCAGGGGTGTCGTTTTTTCAAGATTTTGGACATACAACTTCTATTCAGTCCTAATGCAGGGTATCTGGGAGTTCTTAAAAAGTCTGAAAAAGTTTTAAAATATCTATATTTAATGCTGTAAAAGTATTAAAATTACAAATACAGTTATTAGAAGTCTTATTTTTTCACCATGACAGGGTTCTTTTTGCTGCATGTCCACATTGGATTTATACAAAACATATCTATGTTGTTTTTTTTTCATCATATCTGCTTTAATAAACATGGTTGAACTTTGTGTCCCCTAACAATTAATTTACTGTTGTCCTTTTTCTTATACATTTATAGTTTCAGAACTTTCATTAGCTGTATTCAATCTGAAAATTTAAGGTCTTAAAAAGTCTTAAATTTGACCCTGAAACATGTTGACACCCTGTAATGGGAGGTAACTGTTATCTTGCCTGGTTTTGTGCTACTTTGTGTTCCTGATCACATCCCTGTACACTTAATTCTTCAGTGTCAAACACAAGTTTTGATGAACTACAGTCTATTTAGAGAACTGGTAAGGTTCTGAGGTGGGTTAGGGTTAGGGTTAGTGTTAGGGTTAGTTTTGTGTTACCAGCATGGCTTCACAACACATGGAGGACGGGTCCTTCCTGCTCAAGCCCAAGAACAGATCCTCCGTCCCCACATTCTGCTTCAAGATTATTTCATACCTGCACACACAAAGGCAAATAAACACACCCACAATCAATATTCATCTCATTGTAATATCAGCAAACATCCACCCTGAATCCCTACCAGCTCCAACGGGTGATGCTCTGACTTCATTGGAGGGGGGCAAGTGAAAAGTAAATTTACCTTCAGGCATAAAGTATGAGATTATTATTAAAGGGTACAGGTTGCTTTACATGAATGTTTTAAAGTGGATTATTATATCTGATGTAGCTGTGACACAAAGGGACATAAGAAGCACCGCTGGGGATTAAAACTGGACATTATAAACCAGAATGAGATGTATAGTGTAGATAATGAAGTCATAAGAATCAGAAATTGGGTAAATAGCGCATATACAGAGAGAAGTTTTACTGATGCTCAACTGCTGAAACTTGTTTCTCTTTGGTTCACTTGGCTGTGTTTGGTTTTCTCCCTCTTCTCTTATTATTTCCTATTCTCTTGTAATTTTTGTTTTTAAAGATTCATCTCAAGGGGTTTATCCTGTCAAAATATACATACGTTTTCACAATGCGATCCCAATTAAGGGAGTGGGTATACAATGCTACAGCGGTGACATCCAAATTCCCCAGCGTTTTACCCCGATACACATCAATGACTCCGTTGTTGTGTGTTCCTTCTGGACATGTTGTCTTACTCAGGCTGCGGTCGCGGGTCAGAGAGATCATCGTACTGGGAGCCTTCTGCCACCTCCTCCTCGCTCCAGATATCTTTGCTGTTCTTCTTCATATAGGCAGTCGACACTGTATGAAAATAAACATATACACACATTCTGTTTCCGCCTCTCATCTGGTGTGCCTTCTGTGTAGGCTACCAAATACTTCAGACTTATGTGCAAGAAATACAAAGCGCTACCCTCTTTATCTTTACTGGTTTTGGGTGGGGGGCCAATCTGTCCAGGACCCAGCTGTGCACAGGCTGCCACATTCTGTTGAGATTAATTGATGTTATTGTAAATCAGCTTGCCTTAACAGCTTTAGAGAACAGGGCTTGTAGTTATATAGGCTATATATACGGTATACAGAGTGATGCTGTAAATAAAAAGGTGGGAAAACTATGGTGTCCAGTTGATCAGTTTGTCATCATTATAAGGCAAACAACCACCAATATAAACAAAAATCTATTATATTTTCAGAAAAGCATTAATTTATGCTTTTTCCTTACAAAACAAAAACCTAATCTCATATACTTACATCAGTTTGACACTACTTACCATGTTGTATACCATTAATTTACATCATTAAGACTTATGTGAGCCTAAAAAGGAGGGTAAACTATATTCTGAAATTAAAAAAGGCAGGTAAACTGAGGTGGGTTCAACACCAATCTTCTCTTACTTTACAGTCTTCATCATCATCATCCTCGTGCTGAGTGGATAACAAGGCAGACAGAGCCTGCAAGCTCTGGATAGAAGACACTCCAAGACCTTCCATTCAGAAGAGCACAAACTTCTACCAAAGTAAAATTAGGTTTTATTCACAAAAAACGTACTACTACCAAACTGCAATAATAGAACCTGTGAATTGAACGCAAAATAAACCAGTAAACACGAAAGACTCCCAAAACAAAGCTAGCGTTAGCCTGTTTATTGCTAATTCCCCATGGATGAGTGTGGACTGTTGTTGCCACTTTGCGTTTCCCTGGAGACAACAAACCTTCCAGGCTGCCATGGAAACCAAACTGACGTCACTGACGAAAAAGACCAAAGACTGGACTAAATCAATGAATGAGATATTTTGCAATTATGTAAGAAAGAGACATTTAGACCTATATTGATTAATACATGGATAAATGCCATAGGTTTAGTTTGAAAGCAATGAATATACGTTGAATACAAGAGTACAGATAATGACATTAAGGGGGAAATTAACTTATGTCCATTAAACAATAGTAACTATTAAAGGAGCACTATAAATATTAAGTAAATTATGGAAAAGTGTCGTAAATATTACGCTATTATTAACAACAGTTAACAGTTAACAAGTCAACAGCTAACAGTTAGTACTCCAAATTCCCAGTAAAAACAACTTCTAAAAGCTACTATCGAGTGTTACAAGTAATTAAGTACTAGTTCCTAAATTATAAGTATAAAACCTATCCAATATACTTTGAAATGGCTTGCCAGTGTAAAAAGTCGTTACAGTTAGAGGGAGACATGCAGAGTGGCGACATTATCGCTTTGAGCCAGCCAGGTGTGTCCCTGCTCGGACACCGTAGTTAATGCATGGCCCGCAGGGATCATGTTGAAGGTGACAGGCAGTGCCATGCCGGGAGCTCCGAGCCTGATGTCTTTCACTGTCTTTGCTGCCGGCGAGGAGGACGAGCCGACCGTCCCGTTAAACCGAGACGACCTCTCTCTGTACACGACTCCCCAGCAGAAGTTTCGGTACGTGGAGCCTGAAGCGGGCCAGCTGGAGCAGAGTGTCGCCACCCTCAGGAAAACGCTCGAGCCTTACACACTCTGGTGTCAGGACGTCTACGGTAACATTAAACCCAAAGTTCAGAGTGTCATCCAGCGTGGGAATGACACCTATGCCTATCTGCAAGACCCTCCGAAGGGTTTCTACCCCCGGGCGGGAGTTATTGGTGCCACCGGTGTCCTGGGACTGTTTCTCGCCAGACGCTCCAGGATTAAAAGGGCGATCTACCCGGCGGGCCTGATGACCGCCAGCGCCTCGCTCTACTACCCCGAGAAAGCCGCAGCTGTGGCCAAGTCAGCCGGAGACTCGGTGTATGACTGGGCGCTGCAGAGCTACCTGGCCATCGAGAAGACGCTGAGGCCCGGCAAGAAGGCAGAGAAAGCTTCAGAAGATAAACCCTGATCACAGCGCGGCTCTGCACCAGCACCAACTCAGCAATACACCACATCAGCAGCCTTTCTTGTTACTGTAGATTCACAAATTTCCAACCGAACAGGCTCTAATCTGAGTGACTTTCTCATGCCCAGTTTTTGCACTAGCTTCCAATTATAACTCAGGCCGGGCATAGCCTGTTACAGGGGTTTTTAAACTTGAAATGATTTACCTTTGCTTCCGATTTGAATGTATATTTATCGAGAGACCTAATAAAATTATATTATCTTGAATATCTTATGATCTTAAAAGGCACCTGTCCCACTGGTTTTCTACATGTATCAGTGTTATATGTGTGATAATTGTACGCCACTGATGTTCTTCAATCATGTCAACAGCAAAACATAAAGAATGTGAATCAACATCATCATACTCCTGAATCTTATGTCATACATTCCTTATCATAAAGCTGGATTCTGCACCGCAAGGGCTTAATGGTAAAAGTCAATTACTGTGTAGTGTGTGGATCGTAAACATTAAATCATAAAGCCAGATTGCATTAACAGTCTAACCCTCTAAACCAATTCTCCTGATGTTCGTTGGCTTTCCAAGGAGAAAGCAAATTACATTATTTACAATTACAATGTAACCAAGGGTATTGCCTCAACCTAAAGGGAATGAACAATGTGTGACTGTTTAACATCTTTATTCATCTCAGCCAAAAAAAAAAAAAAAGTGTACAAAATTAAATATCAACCACTTCAAAGAAATTCCTTGTCCTCCATGACTCAGAGCAGCACCAGCTTCTCGTTTAGGGCAATCTGAGCTTGGGTGAGGTTAGACAGGTAGGTCACCATCAGCAGGTCCTGCAACAAGCAAACATACAGCATTTACATTTGATTTGTTAGGCATTTATCAGAAAATCTTATCTAGAGTGACTTAAAATTAGTCCAATAGGCTTTACATTCCTACTTCAACATTACAAGCAAACGATAATAAGGAGTGCGACAACAGATGTAACAACTATTCTGGTGTTCCTGGGATGATTGTGTACGTTAGACAAGTCCTAGGTTAAGAAGTAAGAGACAAGAAGAAAAGGCAAAAAGGTTTTCCCTGGTGCCCAGAAGAGCACCAATTAACAAAAGGAAGCAAAGTCTAATTAAATGCTTTCTGTGATTAATGGGAGTGAGCAAATGTGCAAAACACAAGCCTGAAAGTAGCTGATTAATAAAGGATGGGAAAGCAAAAGGGACACACTGAACCCAAAGAGGGAAAACAACATGGGCAGAGACTATCAATCTTAACTTGGATATGAGAAACTAATGCGTATCTAATTTTGGAGCTGGTAGGGAGCACTTACGTTGATATTGGAATTGAGCATGGTCTCGAAGTCCTCGGCTGAGATGGTCGGCACCTTGTTGACCAGATCCATCAGGAAACGGCCCACGCTGTTGTCTGCCGTCACCTTGCCAGACTGAGACAGACACAATCAACATTACTTAGTCATAATCGGTGTCATATTTAATTGCTTCCCAGTGGGCCTCTAAAACCAAAAGTACAAAGGAATAATAAAATCCAGTTTTCAGGGAAGTGAGCAAGACAACAAAAATGAAAGTAAAAGACAGGAAGCAATACCCTTCCATTAAATGTGTATGAAAACCTCAAACCCTGGGGGGGAAAAATGAAAAATGACATCCCCTCTTTCTCATATCTAGGTCTAACAAGTCTTCCCACTGGTGAACTCCAAAGCCTAGTCCCTTGTCGACTTCTATTCATTTGATTCGAGTCACATCATCATTCTCACCAGCACGTCCTCGATGTATGTGAGCACAGTGGCCAGCATGTCCTGTACCCTGGCCGCAGAGCCGGCCACCTGGGACAGGTCAGAGGTCAGGCCCTTGGTGCGATTGGGAGTGACACGTGTCCTCTGGAGAAGGTCCACTGAAATACACAGAGCGAGTGTTACAGCAGAGGAATACAAAAAAAAACACAAATAGCAGTAGCATCTAAACTTCTGCTTATGTTTCTGTTTCTCAGTTGCCTGGATGGTTAACTAACCTAATGTTAGTAGTTGGTAAAAGGAGGAATTTCAGGATCACACATTTGGTGAGGAAGCATTTGTTTTCCCATCAGTCATTTTCACTGCTTCTTTGGAGACTTACCGCCTATCCGCTCGGTGTCATAGTAGATATACTTGACACTCAGGGGGGTGAACATCACGCCGACTGTCTTTCCCGGCACGCCCATCTGTGCGCTGTGTGGGAGGGACACACAAAGACATTCAGACACACTAGCTCCTGTTCGTCATACACTAAAAAAGGGAGTGACCGACGAGGCAGATGAGCCAACCTGACGTAGGCGCGGATGTTCATCTTGCCGCTCTGCAGGGCCGTGTCCACAGTGAGGTGGATGGGGTTGGTGGCCTCGCGGCTGTAATACTCGTGGATCAGCACCGAGTGTTCTGTGATGTCAAAGCCTGTGGCGTACCTGTTAGAAAAAGCATAAAACGGGTCAGAAAAAAAGCATTTTCCTCCTATTTTAATTTTAAATGTCAGATATCATTGGGACTATTGATGTACCATCCAATGATGACCTCACTGGGGGACACCCGCTTGTGGAGCTCGTACATGTTCTTGGCGAACTCCATGTCCACAGCAACCTGTTGTCAGGGAGGAGAGTTGTGTCATACGGCTAAAATGTGCTTTCCCTTAGAGAATGTAATGTGTGGCAACTAGGTCTGTACTGTGCTGTAATAAATGATTATCAAGGTACAGACAAACCTCTAGAGATAAAAAGGCAGTGAATAGTTGCTATTAACAATTTTTTTTAATCTACATCTTACTTGGTGCAATGGCCCAAATATCCCCCCAGGGATCAATAAAGCCCATCTCAATAACTTTAATTCAACTATCAACCCCAAATGCGCAAAGACTCCACGTATTGTATAATGATCGATGTGTTTCACAACGCACCTCGTCTTCTGATTCATTGTGGGGGACAGAGAAGCAGTTGGTGACCTCAACAGAGTGCTTGTCAATGGTACCTGAGGAGGACAGATGTTAAATTTAACAAGTTACATGACAGTGTTATTTTAGCTATCGTCGCCTTGTTAACGTTAGCTGGCTAGCTGGCATCCGGTTGCAAGTGGCTAACACCATCAGCACCGGCTAAAGCTGGACGGATCTTAAGTTAAGGTTAACGTTAATCAAACTACGTTCGTCATCCTGATAGCTAGGTTACATAACATAACAACAAATTAACCAAAAGTAGCTATATGACTCAGCAGATAGTCAAGTTATGCGCTGAGGGCCAGCTGTTACAAGTGATGCTGCTGGCTATCTGTTTTGGCTAGCTAGCGGCTACTGTTAGCTTAATTTGCCAGCCAGATGCATCGGGCTGAACCTGCGAACATGCGTTAGCAGGCAGGCTAACGTTAGCTAGCTAACCATCTCTTTCTTTGACAGCTGGCAGTCCATCCGGCGGAGGACAAATTCGTGAAATTTCTGTTTACCCAGCAGAGTTCCGATCACACGACTTGCTCCTTCATTTCTCCGCTCGTAGGAGTCGCCGATAGAGGCGAGAACGACAGGGTGAATTTTCACCACTGGCCCGTACACCGACATCTTGAAAAAGGAGGACTGGCCGTGCTGAGTGTTTTCATTGGGGAGAGACAGTACGGTGAACAGGCAGACTGCCACCTACAGGCTGGCGGGCGAACAGCGGCTAACGAATCCAACAATGAATCAAGTTACTGATACCAATGATGATACAGTGCGGTGAGGCTCGATCTGATATCAGCAGGACAGGATTCAGTATATAGGCTAGTGGCAGGCTCTACCGATTTGATGCCACAGGTTCAGAAGAGCTTTAATAATTTGTTGCTTCTAAAAGTGCCACAAATTAGAACTACACAAATAAATTTGCATAAAAGAAAACAATTTATTTCCATAAATTCGTAGTCCATAACGTTATAGCTATAGGCTATATCATAGCCAGTTATTTTGACTAAACATTAAGCAGGCCTAGCTACGTGTTATTCATAATTTTATTGCGTTTTAATTGTAAAACAAAAAGGCCTCCGCATTTCCTTATTTCTGAGCCGTACAGGCTACAGAGGATCTGTGTAAAAGCCAGCCAAGTGGATGGAGATGAATTTCCGTCTGTTGTGGAAATGAAAAGCGTGTCGGCAGGGTTGAGAGGGGCTGGGTTGATGACAGCATCCTCAACACCTGACTGACTCCATCAGATGCACAGATGATGGAGCTCTCCGCGCTGCCGGGTTATCCTGTTGCCACCATTTCACACGTTCACAGCCCGACACATGCGATAGGCTACCAATGCCGTAAGACTTTTACATGAATGTTTTTGCCGGGGTGTGTTTTTTTTTCTGCCGCTTGTTCATTTTGTGGAGGATTTTCAGACATTTGTTGTAAATGCGGACTGGTCGGATCGGGGTGGTCTTTGTTTTCCTGGAAAAGCGAACAGGAGTGGACTGATGCTGCGTCGCTGGTAAACACCAGAAATGGGTGTCATCGAACCAGAGGTGGCAATCCCGGTTCGTTCTTGGACCAGATTTAGTGTTTTATGATAAAACATCAGCCAAAGCCAAGCCTTACATCAACAAGGTGCTACGCTGAACAGGTAAGATATTTTGCTTCTTTTTCGCTGTCTGACAATAATCCCCAAGCTTAGCCTATTGTGTTTTGTAGCCAATTGGCTGGCTGACAAGCCACAGTGTATTAGAGGCTATTTCTGATCCATCCATCATGCGTAATGCGTCATCTTGATTGTCACCATCAGTCTCCTCTTGCGTCCAGATGGGTTCATAGCATCCAAGGCTACGGGACTCCATTTTACTGTGTACATCTTTGAGAGTGACACCGCGGCTAATTGCTCAAATACACACCTAACTCAGTTCTTTAGACTTATATGGGACTTATGTAAGAGCAGCCTGATCTCAGTAGGCCTGTGACATAAATCCACCAAATCTAACAAGGCAGATAGAAAGAAAGTGCACTTAAACACATACACACACACACACACACACTCTTACCCCAAGGCGCTTTATGAAACATGTAACACACTGAAAGTGGCTTTAATGTGCATATACCACACTGCGCTCCAGGATTATCTCTTCAAAGAAAAGTAGCCCACATCTTTTTTGCCCTTCTTGACTCAATCCAAAGACAAAAGGGAATGGACAAATATTAACTCAGACATGGTGATTCCTTTCCTGCTTTTTTGCCCATTCTCTCTTCATGTTGCATGAAATGAATGAGATGAGGGAGGCAGATACGGGTGGTCAAAACAAGAAGGTAAACAACACAGGATTTAGTAGGCCTTATTGTTAATGTATCTGAAAAAGACAAATAGTAACTGAGCAAAATGCTGAATAAACCATTCTAGGTAGCTTAAGAGAATTTAAAGGGACAGGAGCAGAAAAACACACGTAATCTTTAAAAATCATTTGTTGGTCAATCAATGTGACACAGCAACAGCTAATCAATTCCATGATGTCATGTGACCATTGTGCTCTTTCTCTATATTCCAGGCTCTCAGTCAAGGAAACAAATGGTACAATCAATAGCCACTGGACAGATTCTGCCATAGGGAGGATATCAATAACACACTAATACACTTCCCACACACACACACACACACACACACACACACACACGCCATGGCGCTGGAGAACTCGGTCTTCCCCTCCCGCCCGGACTCCCTCTCCCTGCCGGTGGAGGAGAAGGGGGAAGGGGGAGAAGAAGAAGTGGAGGTGGCCACCGAGGCCACCGCCTCCACGGGGGTCTTCAACCTATCGGAGGAGCTGGGCCACGTCGTTACCACGGAGACGGCGCCGCCCCCTCCCGCCGCGCCCAAGGTCAAGAGGTCGTTCCAGTCCAAGCTGGCCGAGCGGGAGGCCAACGCCAATCAGCACAGGAAGAAGACGCAGGGGGCGGAGAAGGAGAGGGGGCGGTTCGGCTGGGGTGAGTGATGCCGCGTGTCACTTCCTGATGACTTTCTGTTTGAAGATACTGAGTTTATGTACTGATAACGTGTTCAAAATGTTGGGGAAACGCCATCATGACTGCGTTCGATTCACTTCGGTCAACTTTTGGACTGCGGCCGAAGCTGCATGAAGGTTAGGCGCAGGTCTTATGGCGCAGTATCGACTCCTGTGGTATCTATCTGTTTGACTTCCCCAGAGACAGGGGGCTATTGACTGACTGAGATCTACGTTTTCTCTCTCCATCCTCCACACACACACACACACACACGCACACTGTGTATTGACTGAACTTGTACACTTCATTCCCCTCCACTAGTCCTCCTGCAATAGTTGTGAATCCTGTCTGACTAATGTGGACCAAGCTGCAGTGCTTCACCCCTCAGTGGTTCGAACAGTCTTGCACATTTCTTTTCATTACTCCTCTCCCTTAGTTCTTCTTCTTCTCTTTGTTTGCTGTTGTTTCTGGCCCCTTTATATCATTCTTAAAGGCAAAATCAACCCTACAACTTTAACACTGTTAAAAACAGCTAAAGGCAGTGTAGTTTCTGGGCTCATTTTGTTGTTTGGTGATGTATTTCTCTTATTCCCGTGGATAACTGGCCAAACATAGACAACATTACGTCACAACGATATATTTCCAGCGCAATGACAATGCAGTTTAATAGCAGAAGATTTTTCAACTATTTAAAACATCATCGGTAAATGTCAGGTTTTGGTGTCAGTCCCTCAGAATCAAAGAGCGAGGGCTTCTTTCTAGAGCCGCCATTTTGCACCAAGAGACGTTCAACAATCATACAGGGAGAAGAAATCCATCGTAAAAGAGGAGAGAGACCAATTTCTCCACTGACTCAATAGACCAGAATGCAGTGCAGCCACAAGACATGTTGCGTTTTGAGTAAGGGGGTACGACTCGCTTTTCCTCGACTGGAAAAACTCTTGCTGCCTTGCTCTTACTATGCTATTACTATTGCTATCGCTCTCTCCACCTACATGTATAACCCACAGCTGAAGGCAACAGATTCACACCTCTTCTCTGGGGGTTGTTGAAAGTAATTTTGGGAAACGTAGGAAATCACTAACTGGCAGGTTGAGGGAAAGTGGGTAGTGGGTACACCAAAAAAAAAAAGAAGTAAATTCTAACACTTCTTCTTCATCCACCGGCCACAGTGGATTCCAGAATCCACCAACAACTTTCACTGTTCAACTCTAGACTTTCAGAAGAGATGAGAATATCCAGTCAAAACGTCTCTTACCTGCCAAACTAGCTGATAGAGTCGACTGACTTACCAACCAAAGCCAAATTTTAGCGTAATTCAGCTGGTGGTCATTTCAGTCCCTGCCCATAACTCTTCTTCACCCCCTCTAGTATCTCACAGCTCTGTCTGTATACTCTCCTGTAGAAGGAAGAGCCAGAGGGGGACGATATTGGGTGTTAATCAATAACAAGACTTCCAATACATGCTTGATATTTGGAGGTTGCAGGATAACAATCTGAAGCTTCAGTAGTTTTCTAGCAGTCTGTGGCGTTCTGTTGTTTTCAGGTTGTACTTAGGCCTTTAGATACGACTCCACAAGGATGAATATTGATAAATACTTATTGTCATGGGACAAAACCAGACTGCACAATTTATCTTATATCGTGCATGTGTCTTAATCTCAATTCTGACCGGGTATGTCCTCAGAAAAACAATACAACATCGTATCCCTTGCTGTACAGTTGCTACAGGTCCAATGTTGTAGCTTTTCTTTCTCAGAGTGTTTGATGATATTGCCCCCTCCTTGTTCTCCATCCTAGATCATTCCTCTCTCTTCTCCTCAGCTGTCTGTTTTTATTTGTCTTCTCCCTTTTTCACCAGCCTGGCTTTCTTCTGAGCCGAACCGCATCTCTCTGAGTAGCTTTGTCCCCTGGCACCTTTTCTCCATTTATCCTCCAATCTCTCTACATGCCTACATTCATCTCTTATCCTTTGCTGCAGCAGTCAGCCTTGTATCTTCAAAAAAAACTTCTCAGAAATGTAGAAAAGCAGCCTTATTTTCAGACCAACAGCCTTGCATTTTTGAAGTTTTCTAATGGGTTCTGAATGGGTTTCATGGACCCTAGGGTTATGAAACTTGCACTACCCATAAAGAATCATGTTAACCTTAATTTCAAGTAAAAGCATAAAAAATCACCAAAATTGAGGCTGCAAGGCTTTTCTGCAACAGCAGGGTCTTGCTCAACATCTCCCCCTCCTCCAGCCTTAATTCACACCTTTCTAACCCCAGCTACTGACCACATGGGGCCTCCTCTCCTCTCTCCCTCCCCTCCTCCTCTACTCTCTTCCTCCTCTCCTCTCTCCCTCCCCTCCTCCTCTCCTCTCTCCCCCTCCTCCTCCTCTCCTCTCTCCCTCCACTCCTCCTCCTCTCCTCCATCCCCTCGTCAGCCCGGAGCCGGCGTAAACGGCAGCGCTACGTGGAGAAGAACGGCCGCTGCAACGTGCAGCACGGCAACATGCGGGAGACCTACCGCTACCTGACGGACATCTTCACCACGCTGGTGGACCTCAACTGGCGCTGCTCGCTCTTCGTCTTCGTCATGGCCTACGCTGTCACATGGCTCTTCTTCGGGGCCATCTGGTACCTCATAGCCTACTGCAGGTGAGGAGGTGATGGTGGGGTGGGGTGGGGGTGGGGGTGGGGTTGGAGCAATGTTGCCTCTAAGCCAGGTTATTTATTTAGATCAGTCCTGAGCCATGGAAGAGTAACTTTTCATTCCAACCAAACACTACAGCAGCTAATTTCCCGGAGAAATAAGTAAGATTTTTACTATCCTATAGCACAAAATGACCATCATATTTGGTTTGATAGGGTTGTTGATCAATTTCAAAGACTCAACAATTACTTCACCAGGTGATTTCTGGCTTTCAAAACTCAGAGGTGTTGCACCAAAATTTGTATCCCCATCCTCCTCGTCCTCTTCAGTGTGTGTTGGTGTTTTGCCACTGCACAAAGAAACTATCATGCGCTTTTCAGCTGTTCGGCAATGGAGGACGGTGCTACAAGCGAGTGATCAGCGCTGCAACACATTTCAGCTACAAAGGCTAAAAAGCCTCGTTCTCAAGCCAAAAAAAACAAATGACAAATTAGTATTATTATTATTACAGTATTTTTCGTTACAATGTATTACCTCTTCACTAGACGTTTCTTTTTCGTCTCTGTTGTAAAATTGTGACTTATTTATGTCAGTTGCAGACCACCGTAAGCTGTGTCAGAGACCTGTTGATGTCGATGTTGTTGCAATTCCTTGGTCGCTGACAGAGGTCGCTAAAAGTCAGATATTACTTAACGCTCCTTTCAAAAATTAGTTCTCCCTCTCTGGTTGAAGGTGTGCTAATCACTGTAGTGTTGGAATGAAAACCTGCCGACTCTTCCATGGCTCAGGACCGGACAGCAGGCTGATACAGTGAAGTTATATGGTGTTATATGATGGAAAAAGTAGCTTTTTGCCAGGTCAGGAGAGAATTGAGGAAGTACAAGTGATGCATTACATCTCGGGGAAATTCATCATTATGGGCAGATATGGGGAATACGATTATTTAATGGAATTACTGATGGAATGTACAGTATGTAGTAAAGGAATTAGAGATGATTATTCAAAATGTTTTGACTTGATGAAAGGAGATAGACAATTTAAAGGAGAGAGATGAATCACCATACTGTATATTTCTGCACCTCCATTCTAAATATGTACATCTTCACGCCCTCTGTCTATTTTTCACTCTTTTGACGCCCACTTTGTCACCCCCCTCCCCCTTCCTCACACATCCGCCCTCCTCCCTCCCCAGGGGCGATCTGGACCATCTGGAGGACGAGACGTGGACGCCGTGCGTCAACAACGTCAACGGCTTCATCTCTGCCTTCCTCTTCTCCATCGAGACGGAGACCACCATCGGCTACGGCCACCGCGTCATCACCGACCAGTGTCCCGTCGGCACCATGCTGCTGCTGCTGCAGGCCATACTGGGATCCATGGTCAACGCCTTCATGGTGAGCACCAATCAGAGCTGCACAATGACAGCTGAAATGATAATCCACATTATTTTGGTTGATATTGTGATTACGATAATCAATCACAATGATTACTTTTGATGACTTGAGGAACAAAATTACTTTGTAATAATAATATATTGAAATTCAATATATCGCAATACAAAAATGTGACAATACGTATCGTGGGGCAGAAAAATGAATCGCGATATTAGCTACATCTTATTCTGCTGTAGTAATCACAAATGAGACGGCTTTCCCATCACATTTTCATAAATTCTCTATCAAAAATATATTATTCGCACTTTGTAATGACATTTTTAAATTGTTGTTTACACTTTAGCAAGTCAGTGCCTTCGCTAGAAAGATTTGTGACATAATTCTACACAGTTATACTTAGTTGTCATTGAACTTTTATTTATTACATCGTATCGTGGTTGTATCAAATCGTGAACCCCATATCACATATCGAATCATATTGTGACATCATCCCATCCCTACTCTTTATGCATTTTATATCGACATCTTGACTGTTTTCACCAGCATTGGACATTCCAAATGAAATTAAATGTTTCAATATTGCCAATATGCCAAAATTCTGTTATTATTGTGGAACCTAAAATAAATAATTACACATTATTATTAGTGCAGCCTTATTGGCAACTGAAATAAACTTCAAAATAATGGGAACAGAACATAATAATGATGAAACATTAATTGAAATTCACAAAATAATGTGTGAGTCTGCATTCTCAGTCATTTCTCAGATATGCCTTTTTTTGGCCTTCTTATGGCAAAAGACATCCAGGTTTTGAATCAGTTGAATTCTTACACATGTTGCGTTCTCAATACAGAACGTAATGTGGTTCAGAGCTAGGTCAAATTTGCATAATAATTCATAGCATTTGTTTAACCTGCGTGGAGTACCAGATGGGTGGAGCTTACCACATCGGGACGAGCTAGGTCAGCTCAAGCAGGCAGGTAATCACAGAAAAGCATACTAAATTGGCTTTCAAGTACTTTCCTGTGATTGTCAAATCTCTCTGGCACTCATATTATGTATTCTGGCACTCATGTGGCAAACTCCACCCTTCAGACAGGCAGCTAAGTAGGCTAAGATAAACCATAAAAAGGATATGCAAATACTATTTGACCCAGGTCTGTTTTGATTAGAGTCAGACCTCCTGTCAGTTCAGCTAAATCAAAACAAAAAAATGAAAATATTGATTTCTCCGAGCCTTGAGAGGGGAGCAAATGTGTGAATATGGCACTGAAGAAATGACACTAATTCAGTGCAGATGGCTTGCATCCTGAAGAAGAGAATATTCACTTTGAAAGTGCTGATGGGGCTACATTTTTCGCAGGAAGTAAGCAGTCTTTTGATGAGGATGTGAATGGATCCACACTCGGCTGTCCAAGCAGATTCATGTTTATGCATGTTCCTGAGCTGGAAACATGCCACGTTATCAACTGATGGAAACGTGGGGTGTTCCACTATGCATATTAAACAAACTGTTTGAGTCAGAGGTTAATTCTGCTCTCACTACTATGTTTTTAAAGATTGAAAACTGGAAATAGCCGGCAGTCTTGAAAAATGAACACGCTCTGTCTATATTCAGCAGTCACAATGATGCAATGTTTCTGCATCAGCCTCAGTGCTGTTTAGCTGACACACTGTGAATACAGAATAAAGAGACAGCTCGTTTGTTTTTTCAATAACGCTGGCTATTTTTCCAGTTGTAGCAAATGTGTTTGTCTTTTCCACTCCACTTTGTCTCTGTTTGAGTTTAGAGTTGAGCTCTGTTTCACATCGCCCCCCCTCTCCTGTCCGTCCAGGTGGGCTGTATGTTTGTGAAGATCTCGCAGCCCAACAAGCGGGCGGAGACGCTGGTGTTCTCCAAGCACGCCGTCATCTCTCTGAGAGACGACAAGCTGTGTCTGATGTTCAGGGTGGGCGACCTGCGCAGCTCCCACATCGTAGGAGCCAACATGAGGGCCAAGCTCATCAAGTCCAAACAGACCCAGGAGGGTGAGACTGGGCACTACTAGTACTACTAATACTACTACTACTACTACTACTACTACTACCACTACTACTACTACTACTGCTACTACTACTACTACTACCACTACTACTACTACTACTGCTACTACTACTACCACTACTGCTACTACTACTACTACTACTACTACTGCTACTACTACTACTACATCTACTACTACTACTACTACTACTACTGCTACTACTACTACATCTACTACTACTACTACTACTATTACTGCTACTGCTACTACTACTACATCTACTGCTACTACTACTACTATTACTGCTACTGCTACTACTACTACATCTACTACTACTACTACTACTGCTACTGCTACTACTACTACATCTACTGCTACTACTACTACTATTACTGCTACTGCTACTACTACTACATCTACTACTACTACTACTACTATTACTGCTACTGCTACTACTACTACTACTACTACTACTACTACTACTACTGCTACTGCTGCTACTACTACTACATCTACTACTACTACTACTACTATTACTGCTACTGCTACTACTACTACTACTACTACTACTACTACTACTACTGCTACTGCTGCTACTACTACTACATCTACTGCTACTACTACTACTAATAATGATACTGCTACTACTACTATTACTACTACTACTATTACTATACCATACTATAATAATGATACCATGATAATGATAATAACGATACTGATACTATTACTACTACTACTCATAATAAGGATACTACTACTGTTACTACTACTACTAATAATAATAATAATAATGAAACTACTACTACTATTATTACTACTACTACTACTTAACTATACTATAATAATGATACCATGATAATGATAATAACAATACTGATACTACCACTATTACTACTACTACTACTATTACTACTACTACTAATAATGATGATAATAATAATTCTGATACTACTACTTTTACTGCTACTACTACTACTAATAATAATAATGATAATAATAGTAATGCTGGTACTACTAATATTATTACTACTACCAATAATAATGCTACTATTGCTATGACTACTATAACGACTACTACTACTACTACAACCACTACTTCTACTACTACAATTAATATGACAACTGCTACTAGTACTACTACCACCGCTGCTGCTACTACTGCTACTTTCCCTACTACAATTACTACTACTACTAATAGTAATACTGATACTACTGCTGTTATTACTACTAATGATAATCACACCACAACTTTTACTACTAGTAGTACTAGTAATACTACTGTTGTTACTACCACTACTAAATATAATGCCACTTCTTCGACTTCTACCACTATTACTACTTCTACTACTACTACTATGACAACTACTATGATTACTACTGCTACTTCTACCGCTTCTACTACTACTACTACTAACAGTGACACTGCTACTGCTATCATTGCTACTAATAATTGCATCACTACTTCTACTACAACTAGCATCAGTGCTACTATTACTGTTATTGCTACCACAACAAAATATAATGCCACTGCTTCTACCACTACTACTATGACTATTGCTACTAGTACTACGACTACTGCTACTAAGACAACTACTACTACTACTACTACTACTACTAATAATAATAATAATAAAATAATATAGGAAGTGACTAAAACCTCTACTACATTAGCAGCAGCAATTAGTTTTGACAAAAAATGAACATGGAAAGTGTAATTTATTTTCTCTTTCCTCCATTTAAGTAACTGTTTAATAGGCTGATATTGATAACTTTCACCATCTCATTTCATCTCATCTTATCTCATCTCCTTCTCCCTCCCCTCCATCTCTCCTCTCCTCTCCTCTCCTCCCCTCTCCTGTCCTTCCCTCCAGGTGAGTTCATCCCCCTGGACCAGACAGACATCAGCGTGGGCTTCGAGACGGGAGACGACCGCCTCTTCCTGGTCTCTCCGCTGGTCATCTCCCACGAGATTGACATCCGCTCGCCCTTCTGGGACATGTCGCAGGCCCAGCTGGAGAAGGAGGACTTTGAGATTGTGGTCATCCTGGAGGGCATGGTGGAGGCCACCGGTGAGAAATAGTTTAAACCTTAAATTAAATTAAAGGAATACACTAAATTTTGGGGAGATTGGTCCCTTGGTCAACTTACATGTTAAGTGATGAGAACATAGACACCAACGTCATTCATGTGTCCCTGGTAGATAATTTGTCCTAGGAGACTAACATTATCTCAAAAGTGGGAAAACGACAACTTGCAGCAGCGCTAAAGCTAATTGGTCAGTAATCTTTACATGATATGCGAATATGTGAGTTTTGTGTAGGAGATTGGTAAAATAATCACGAAATATGAGACAAAAGTAACATGTTGTTGTGAACTACCAGGGACTACTTTCCCTGTTTACATAGGAAATGAATGTGGTGTGTGATGGGAGACTGTGTACAGCTAAAAATCACTCCGCAGCAGATGAATACATGGTTGTTTACCTGAAATAGTTCCAAAAAAATACCTGGCTACATCAAGTTGTTCATTTTTGTAATTCTCAAAGGTACAGGCCACATAATGATTACTTAGCATGGAGCACCAGAGTGAATGATCTACCAGGGACACATGGATGAATTTGGTGTCTATGTTCTCATCACTAGACAGATAAGTTGACCAACGGGTCAGAATCACCCAAACTTGGTGTATTCCTTTAAAGGAGAAGGTTAAAGCGTGCTGTATTCTTATTTGGGCATCAGGGCGGCCTAGTGGTTAGAGAGACCGTCCATAACCGAATCCATCCCCACAACAGCCAATGTATGTGCATGAATACCCATGTGCCTCTAAGCAAGGCATTAGCCCCTTATCTGCTCACTCACTGTACAGTAAGTCGCTCTGGATAAATCATCAGCTAACTGCCTAAAATGTAAATGTACAGTGTTACACTTGCTTACTTTGAATAAGCTCTGGCTTGGGATTCAAACATATTTTTTCAGTCATCCATTTCATCCAAGCCCAAACACCCTCTACTCCCAAGAGGTTCAATTTCGCAAATCTCTACAAGGTTTAGATTTATATTGATTGGGACAGAAAGACGGGGCTAAGCAGGAAAATCACACCAGCTGGGCAAAACATTATCCCATAGCTCACAGATTCCCATTCAAACCGCACAGTTTTAGATCGCCAGTGAACCAAATCTAAACGTCTGTGTTATGTTTTTGCTAGTCTGTTATGATCTTGGCTGTATCGACTATTACAAGTACACGGATGGGCCATGTTTATCTCTTTTTCTTCATACCTTCTCATATTGCCTTATGTCAAATGCACTAGATGATAATATACTGAACTGTCTAACACAGTTTGGCAAGAATTCAGTGTATCAGAACTATTCATGAGGTAAAGGTGGCCTCTCTGCCTACTCCAAATATTGATTCCCTTAGTCAGAGTGCTGTGGAGAGTTTGTGTGTGTGTGTGTGTGTGTGAATCCTCTTACATATCACGAGGGCCAAAACACATGTTGTGAGGCATAACTGCTAACATACACATATGCATTCATGTATTCATCACTGTGTGTGTGTGTGTATGTGTGTGTGTGTGTGTGCAGGGATGACGTGCCAGGCGAGGAGCTCCTACCTAGCAGAGGAGGTGCAGTGGGGTCACAGGTTCAGTCCGATGATGTCATTGGCCGAGGGCTTCTTCGACGTCGACTACGGAGCCTTCCATCACACCTTCGAGGTAACGTCTTTCTAAGGTGGCCTGATACAGGCTAACTAAATGTCTTGTAATGGGTGCATTTGATTCGGCGGCCTGGGTGAGCTGTCTGATAGGAAGTATTATTTTCTGACTGACTTCAATAGCTGTATTCATTTACGCTTACAGACTGGGTTTCAGGGAATCCTCATCAGAACCAAATGTTTTATATTCAAGTGTCTGTATCACCTATAAATGCTCTAGGTCAAGTTATCTACAGAGCAATCTTAATCTTTGAGAAAGCAGCTCAGAGTATGTCAGACCCCAATATGACCCAGATTTCTATGTGCAATGTTTGTTATGTCCTTTCTATTTTAAAGGAAAACTTCACTTAACACTGTTAAGTGTTAAGTGAAGTTACAAAACAACTATTAGCAATGTATCTCATTCCTGCATTCCTGGGTCCATTTTGTTATTTGGTGGTGGATTTTTCTTATTCACATGGATAACTGGCCAAAAGTAGACAGCGTGACGTCACATTGAGATATTTGCAGCACAACTACAATGGAGTTTAATCACAGAATGTCAGGTTTTGGTGTCAGATCTCTCAGAATCAAAGAACGAGAGCTTCTTTCTACTCTCACCATTTTGCACAAACAATCATACAGGGAGAAATCCATCATAGAAGAAGCAGAGAGACCCATTTCTCCACTGACAGTAGCCTCAATAGACCAGAATGCAGTGCAGCCACAAGACATGTTGAGTTTTGAGTAAGGGACGCAACTCTCGCTTTTTCTTGACTGGAAAACTCTCACTCCACTGTAGCAACAGCTCTCTCCACCTACATGTAGGCTATAACCCACAGCTGAATACAACAAGTTCTGGCCCATTCTCTGGGGATTGTTTAAAGGCATTCTGGGAAATGTAGGAACTCACTAACTGAAGTAGAGTAGACGAGGCAGGGTGAGGGAAAGTGGGTACAGCAAAAACAGTAAATTACACTTAAAATAACTCCTAAAATGCATTGAACATCACAGATTGATGATACCTAACAGTGTGAGAGGATCTGAGGGTGAACGCAGCTCTTCTGTTTCTCCTTCCCAGGTGGACACGCCCTCCTGCTCAGCGCGAGAGCTCTCATTGGCCACGGCCCGCCTCGAGGCTCACCTGTACTGGTCCATCTCCAGCCGGCTGGACGAGGAGCCCACCCTGGCCAACCAGGCGGCGAAGCAGCCGGACGGCGGCTCGGCCAACGGCAAGGGAGGCGGGCCGACCTTCATCGTCGGAGAGATGACCGAGATCCAGGAGCAATCGGGACTGGGCGAGCTGAACGGCAGCGTCACCACCGACCAATCAGAATCAGAGGCCTAGATCAGAGAATGTTTACAAAAGACGAGGACCTACAGTATATCATCACCACATGATAGTCAGTGTGTTTGGAAATCTTTTCTTTAGAGGGGAAATGAGTGGTTTGATTAGGCTCAGTTCTACAGTATACGCCATATCTTACGTTACCATACACTGGACATTGATTTCTTGATATTTTGTACTTTTATTTCCCTGTTGATCTTCGTTCTGAGTGTATGTGTGCTATCTCTTTCTGTTCCGTTGTATTAGCTCCAATCACCCTTGCCTATATCTACATTTAAAATGACAATACTATGCTTTGGCTGGGGTCGACGAAACAGCATAACCTGCGGACCAAGACAGTGTGTTCAACGGGGAAGAAGTCATTTGTCTTGAGAATGTAAAGCTACGTTAACGGGAAGTGTGCGCTGTTGGGCAGAAGGCCGTCTCCAAGGTGGTTGTGTGTATAGAATCAACTGTATGGATCGTTCACGTTTAGATAGGCACCGTGCATAGACGCTTTATTTTCACCTGCGCATGAATATCACTAGATGATATTGAGGAATAGAACGGTAGTAACCTTGAGTTTCTTTAGAAGCAAAGATTGTTCTAAGATTTATTGTCCATTAAAGCAGGTGTAAACAGGGTGGGAAATTAACACCAGCCCCCAGCCGCTGGTTTGTCTACTCTACAAAGACGCTATGGTTGCCGACAAACCATCATTTGGTGCTAGAAATCTGCTCTAAAAATCTATTCGGCTGATAAAAACGACGCAGGTGAATTTCGGGGATCTACCGACCTGCCGCTGTGGCCAGTGGACAAAAAAAGTTAGTTTCCTGCCCTGGGTGTAAACAATTTGTTATTTTCCCGGAGATACGGAGTATTATGTTTGTTAATGTTCTTAACACTAATGTGGATTTGCTGACATTCCTAACTGCACTCACACACTATGGTGAATAGAGTATCAGTCTAAAACCTTTAACTTAGAGACAAGTTGACTCACTTGAGTGTTTCTGTGGCGTTTTTCCACATAATGACGTGTGTAGCACAAGGAATATCTATCTATTTTTTCTTCTTTCCCCAGCCGAGTAGAAATTAAAAGCACAACAGCGTCCTGCTCAGTTCAGCCCAATCTCCTGCTTCTGCTGCTGTGTACATATGTGAGCATTTTTACTTGATGTTTTTAATATTTAATATAACACATCAACTAGAATTAATAAACTACAGTATATTCCAGACAAACTGTCTCAGATTTATGTTTCCATTAAATATTCTGTTTGATGGTATCCTGAAAACAAGGTACGTGCAGGAAACACATTAAAGCCTGTACTTACATACCAAAGCATTGAAACAGCTGGCCATAAATTTCCCTTTAATTGAGTTGAGTGAGACTGCATGTTTGATTACCTTGCACAGCAAACAGATGAGAGAAGCGGCAAACTTTGGTGTCATTTTTTTCAGACTATAATCCACTGAAAGATCTGATGTGAAAAATGTGCCAAGATGCAGAAAATCAAAAAATGTATATCAGTATTATACTGTGCTACATGTTGGATACTTGGAGGGAAGATGTAGCTTCTTGATTAAGTTTTATTCAAGTTGCATAGAGTCTCAGCATCAAATTAAAATAAAGAGTTCTGTCCAACATTTTGAACATTTTTGAAATGAGACGATAACACAAAATGATGGCACTTTAACATGGATAGTATTAACCTGAGCCCTTGGTTGACGGATGATGACACTTGTACAGACTGGATCCTCTATATTTTAGAAACATTAAATGATGAACTAAAGGAAATTTAGTTATTTTTCTGATTGAATATGTAACATTTTCAAACAATTTTAAACCTTAGCTGGCTGGCAGGTTTGGGAGGTTATAAATGATCTGTTACAGAATACTGACTACCACTTTAGAATTAGAAACAGTAACTATGCATTGGACAAGTAGTTTAAGTTGTGTTTGTGTCCAGAATCTGACAAACATGTTAAAGAGTGATCCACCAAGTCTGCGTTGTTCAAACTCAGGGGTCCCACACCTTTTCATGTCAAGGGCCCCTAAATAGATGTGTGTTAAGCCAGAGACCCCCAACTGAGGAGAGTTTTATGGTTTTATTGTCAGATATGACAGAACGTATCCTGTAGGTGGAGAACTGCTCAGAATAGCCACTACTAGTCATTCTTTTGGGAACCACTTTTGTGAATAATCAGAGTTTTTTCAAAGATGTCTCAGATCCGATAATGTATTTTTACCTGCAAAGGATTAGTTATGTGTTTTTTTATTCCATTATATGCAATCCACCAACTACAATCAGTAACAGAGAAGCTTATACTTGATTATAAGCTTCTCTGTTATTGATTGTAGTTGGTGGATCAAGTATCTATCTATCTATCTATCTATCTATCTATCTATCTATCTATCTATCTATCTATCTATCTATCCACCCAAAAACATGTTGTCAATCATCCTATCCCAAAACATTATGTCCATTTTAGAGAAAGACTATCATTACATGAAGTTTACCATTTAATATCTCTTTAATCATCAATACCTCAAAAATATCAACGATCCAGTGTGTAAAAGTGTCATTTGCTCACCACTGAACTCAAGTTACCTACTGGCCTTTAAAATCTTGTGCAATTAATCATTTTGTAAGAGTACAGATCACTTATTTCCCAAATAGTAGATATCTCATTCATGGACAGAACTCTTCATCTTTGTCTTGTCTAACTCCTCATCACAGTGCGGTGTGTCTCATTAGATATACAGGCCGGATCTCAGCTCTATAGGAGAAGTCAGCATATTGGGTTACCAGGCAGAATCCTTGCTCAAAAATCTCCTTTGTTGTGTCTTTCTCTCTTTCGGCTGCTAGATGGCGATAAAGATCCCACTCTCCCTCCTCCAGCCAGTCACAGCCCTATTGGTCTATAATGAGAGGGGTCCCCATCTCAGCTGTCTCCTAGGCAACCGGGGCTGGGGACAGGGAGAGGGCAGAGTGTGTGTGTGTGTGTGTGTGTGCAGGGGGGGGATAAGCTGGACCTCCACACCTGATAAGGGAGTTTACGAGGATTGTAAAGGAGCGAATACGATGCTGTAGTTTCATTTCTGTGTATAAAGACGATGATGATGCACAGCAGTGACGTTCAGATGGAAAAAAAAGAAATGCCCTTGACATTGAAAAAGAGGTTATGATTGATTTTGACGTGTTTTCATATTGTTTACCGGTCAAAATGAAGCTAACTCTAATGTCACATGAGAGTATAATTCTTTAGCGTACAAAAAAAAAGGGAATTTTTTGGGATAAGACAGAATGGACCGGCGAAGTATGTTTGCCAAAGTTAGTAAAACTCAATCTGGTGATGGAAACATAAGGCTTCAGCAGAATTAACGAGGCTTTCAGCTTTCACGCCACGTCAGATGAGATGTCAAAACCAGGATCAGACCCATTTTGTTTGGGAGTGAAAGGCCAAAGTGCCGGTTTCATAGTTTCCAGTGGTTTCCGGTCCGCCCCAGAGTTGAACCCCATGTCCCGTTTCCAAGTCCTAATTATGATTTTAATGAGAGGCTGTTTTGCATGAACCCTGCTGAGCCAAAATCGATGTTTCTCTTGATGGAAAGGAGTCATGACAGTCTCGTTTGAGTCGAGGCAGACAGCGGATGATAGGAGAATTAGAAAATAGAAAGCAGGAATAGAATATACCCAGATAAAGGCCATGAGGTCGAAACTGTTTTGAACTCACAATTATGACTTACAGAGATTTTTGGAGAGCCTTGGATCTCTCTTTTTCCACACAATTACCAAAGGATTCTTTTTATTCCCACAATATTAAACGTTTGAGGCTAAGAAGCATTGCAGCATCGTATCTGTTTTTGAAGAAATAAA
The DNA here is from genome assembly GCF_048128805.1 of Centroberyx gerrardi. NCBI lineage: Eukaryota > Metazoa > Chordata > Actinopteri > Beryciformes > Berycidae > Centroberyx > Centroberyx gerrardi. Next base: position 24,602,073 of record NC_136009.1, read on the forward strand.
ATAACTTCATATAAAATTCAAACTATAACAAGGTGGATTTAAGTGGCAATGACAGTGTTTCTCAAATGGTGGGTCGGGGCACAAAAGTGGGTCGCAAGATGGCTTTGGGAAACTTAAAAGAGGATAGGAGAATAGAATATTATTTAAGATACTGTGTGGTGACTTTTGGGTCAAGGTAAATATTTGGGTCCCAATTCAAAACCAACTGAGAATCACAATAATAATGTGCTTTATGGCTGTTGGTGAAACATGTTTTGGCATAACATTACCAATTAAAGTTCAGTTGTGTTGTCATATGCACAGAAGAACCATAAAATACTGACTTCCATGCAGGGCTGGGTAGGGTACTTTGAAAACGTATTACATTATGAATTACTACTTACCCTATCACAACTGAAATCAGTAACATATTCCAAGGGATTGATTTATACAAAGATTAATGTGTCACCTTTTATAAAGACATAGCACACCTGCCACTATTTAAAAGTCCTTCTGAGTTTCTCACTTTCAATTTAAAAGCATTACCAGAAGTAATTCTCACATTTTTCACAAGTAGCTGTAATCCATTATTGTTTTAGGTAACATAATGGAACACAGTTACATTTTATAACACTGTTACTAATATTCTGTCACTACCCAGCCCTACTTCCATGTCATTCTACACAGAAAATCCTTCTGTAATGTGATGTATTTCCTGTTGAAACAGGGTGTTGGGGCGGGGCACAACACAGGAAGTCATCCAAAAGTGTAAACCAATGGGATATCAGTTAGGGAGAGAAAGGCAGTTTTATTTGATGGGAGGGGCGGAGGGGCGGGATTGTTCAAAAATCTGTGATGGTTTTATAGGTTGGAATTTTCATGTAACCTGGTCACCAGCTTGCGTTGCTAACCTAAACTACTGCTGTCATCTCCTGACACCAGTACCTTCTAGGAACAAGCATGGATTCATGTTTGTTTTCTCTGACATGCCAACTAACTACAGCAGCTTAGCATTCCCTCCCTATCTCCCTGTCCAGCGGTTTATTATCAAGGAATTTCAGTCCACAGATCCTGCTGAGAGAAGTGGAGCAGTAGGAGGAGAGATTTATCATGGTCATTTTGTGCTACGGGGCAGTAAAAATCGTACTTATTGCCCCTTTAAGAGGCGGTGGGGTAGCCAAGCGGTTAGAGAGACCATCTTGTAACCTAAATCTCACAGGTAGGATCCTCGTAACAGACGTGTGTCCTGTTGAAGTGTCCCTGGGCAAGACACTGAAGCTTTGTTTCCTATTGTGAGTTATAGTTTTGCAAATGCATGTTATTGGTCTGATAACATATAACATATACTGCTGAGAAGAGGGGTTTATACTATATATTGTGATCCCACCACTCTATATTTCAAGGGTAATGAAGCTGATAGGTGTGTATACTCTGTCGCATATTCTCTCCAATTCACTAGTGAGACTATGTTTTGCTGGTTTGAACCCCTGACACACAGATTTGACGTGTGCTATATATACAAGAGGTGTGAAACACTATGTGTTGATTGGAGGTATGGGAGAGCAGTATAGAGTTTGAATTATACAAACAGTTCTCAGGTCGCCATTGTAAATAAGAATTTGTTCTTAATGACTTGCCTGGTTAAATAAAGGTTAAATAAAAATAAAAAAAAGAGGCAGAACTGCTCTGGAGGCAGAAATAATCTGATTGGTTGACTTAAACCTCAATGGGCGGAGCCAACGAACTACAGACTTTTTCTGGCTAGGTGATGTAACTGAAGCCCAGTGAAAAAGGCAAGAGGTAAGAGAGGAAGAGGCTAATAAAGTCTAGCACTCTGCTACTAACTGATAAAAATGCAATGTAGCCATACTAAGTTATCTATATTAGCTAGTTAGCTAGCTGACCTTCCACGTTCAAACTAGCCATACTAGCCTACAGCTATCTAGGTAAGCTAGTTAGCTAGCTGCTGACCTTCTAACATCATGAAAGCCATGGTCATGAATGAATGAAAAGAATAAGTCATTGCCATTTTTAAAAAAAAAAAAATTGTATTTTGACGTTGAAGTTCCTTTTTCCCATTCAGTTTTTTTATTTTTTTTATTTTATTATCTTTTTGAGAACAACACGAGGAGTATACGTACATAAATCTCATTCCCCATATCTCAAATCCCCCACAAAAACAGAACAGGCAAAACCAGGCAAGGGAAGCACAACATGATGAGATATAACAATCCTGACAATGTGGAGGGAAAAATAAAAGGTTAGTCAGTGGAGTAATGAGGGTCGAGCCTACTCCAAACAATCAGGGATCCTGATTGTTATCCAAACATATCATATCCTCAAGATTCCCATTCAGTTTTACCAGTTAGCTAACTTGCTCTCTGATTGGTTATTTGGCTCCGCCCATTGAGGTTTAACTCAACCAATGAGATTATTTCTGCTTCCAGAGCAGCTCTGCCTCCAAGAAATGATTGTAGAACTAAAACTCTAATCTGCTATGGAAGATGTTTTGGTTTTACCTTTTCTCCCAGTCTCTTATCTCTTTACATAGCATTTCTGTATCAGGCATAATCATTCTGGGGACACAGGAGTTTTTGTTACATCTGTTGTCTGTGGCTGTTACTCTCCTTAGTATTGGTATGTGGTTTGTAGTGCGGATGAAATAGGACTTTTACCAACATATAGTTTTAGGTTTTCTGGACGGAGCACCTCAGTAAGAGCTGGGCTGGGTTACTGTTGCTCAATGCTACTCCAATAATGCATATGCCTAAAAATCACTTGTCCTATATGCACATAAGCCATCTTCAAATGAACACATAAAGATTAAACAAGATTATATTAGACAAGTTCAAATCACAGGAAAGTATTTGTAAGACAATTTTGTATACTTTTCTGTGATTTACCTGACAGTAAACCGCAGTAAACCCCACCCGCCTGGTACTGCAAGCAGATTAAAACGAACATTGAGAATTATTTGCAAGTACTATTTGAACCAGGTCTGGAAATTATTACATGTAATAGTGACTTCCGTAAGAGCAAAAACGTTTTTGATGCCGACAGTATTTGAATGATTATTTTTCCTGCTGCTTTTCATCCACAGTTCATGACTGTTTCCTTATAAGATGAACCACAAGGCTCAACTATAATTCTACTAACGCTTGGGGAAAAAAAGCAGAGCCGTCACCCTTCTCAAACAGCTCGGTCAGGTCTCTGTTCCTGCTGTATCTCTAATGGGAAAAACACGCAGCAACACCTCATGAACATGCAAAGGGTTTCATTCCAAAGTGAGATATCCACCATATGAAAAAAGTAACAGCTACTCTCAGAAAAAGAACGACAGCACACAATTAAAATAAATGATGGTACTTTTTGACATGAAGGAGGTATCTTAAGTCCTTGGTTGACAAAATGAAAATACCTTTACAAACTGGATCCTCCACATTTTAGAGATAATGAGTGTCAAACCTTATTATTTTTCTCAAAAGGAATAAAGAGCATTTCAGGTACAACTCTTCCACCTTTGCTTTGTAGAAGTTTTCAAAAGGCAAACACCTCAGATCACAACACTAATTCAAGATGACGGTGGAAGAGGCCTCCCTCACTTCCAGACTGGTCTTATGGCTTTTCCTTGGACATATCTGTCTTCCCATGAAGCCCTTCAGTCGAGTATTCAAAGGCAGTAAATTAGAACCAAAGGCCTCCACTCCACTAAACGTCTGCCTGCTTTGTGAAGTAGAACTGATACGGTTTTATTAGGGTGTTAGACCACCCACCGTTAGCATGCAGCGGGCCACGTGACGGGCGATGGAAATGGCAAAGTAATTTCCCTTCTGTCAAATGACGTGTCTCGTGTATTTCTCTGTGGCCATGCAGGGAAACACTTCTGTCAGTTCTGGCAAGACCAGGTCCTATCGAGTTTGAGTCAAGATTGGGTCCAAACGGGGTTCAAGACCGAGTCGAGACCGGGACCAGAGCAAATCAAGTCATATTCAAGATGAAGACCAAAACAGGCAATAAACAGTCTTTCTACATACAAAAATAACAGTTAAGGAGTTTCTTAAGGATCAACAGAGATGTAGATCTATCTGCAGGAGTTCTGCACTGTACCCTTCAACATCTAACTAACCAATGTATAGGAAGTGAGTAGAGCAGTTTTAAGGCCCATTACATACGGGTTTCTACAGGTGAAAACCCTTAAATTGTCTGCAGTGCTGGGGAGAAATTAATAATTACAGAGATTTAGATGCGCAGGAAAAAGTCAAGTCAACATTCAATAGAGGCTGAGACCAAGAAATGTTTTTTCAAGACTGGACTTGAGTACTACAGCGCTGCCAGGGTGAAACAGTACTTGATATCCCTTAAAATAAGTTGACAATTAGTGTAGTATATTGCTAACTGAGCAGCAGTTTTTCAGTAATTCATGGCAGCAAGCTCCGTCTCTCTCAGGTAAAATACTCTACAACTAATCACCAATAATGACCCTTTCTATGGTTATGCCAGGGTTAGGGGTTCACCACCACCCATTCTAAAAAAAAAAAAAACATGCACCAAGGCACACTGGATAAAAGCGTCCACCAAATGGCATATGTTATGTTACCATAGAGATGGCTATCACTGGCAGCGCCTTGTCGGTGTGGCAGGCAGCAGCAGGAGAGCTGATACACTGGTCTGTGTTCAGCTGGTACTCCTGGCTGGCAGCACTGGTAATACGGCCAGACGTCCAACACAAGGCCAGTCAGATTACTGTGTTCAAGGGGTGGAAACGCCAAGATGAACACCTAGAAGCATTGGGAGTGTGTTAATATGGAAAATGTAGAATGGAAGGGTTTTGTTTTTTTCGAAAGTACTTCACTTGCTGTATCACACACACCGTAATTAATAATTTATTCCTTAAGGCATCTTTCTGAGGCAAACATACATGAATGCATGTTACCAGAGGGGTGAGAGTGCAGAGGAAACCAGGAAGAAGGAACACATTAACTGTTGGAAACTGAATCTGTGACCTTCCAATTAACACTAGAAAGGCCAGTGGATTTTCGGGGTCTAAGAGAAGATAACCAGACTATCAGCTGAAGGGGGTAAATAAATCTAACAACACCGGTTTGCGCAGAAAGCAGGTCCAGGAAAAGCCATGGAGGGACCTTTTGAAATCTAAGACATTTCAGCTGTAATATTCATAACAGCCGTCAGTTGATGGCGGCTTGGCCTTTCTAGTGTTTAGGGACGCTCTCTCTAACCGTAACAAAGGCTGTGACTGTTCACTCAGCAATAATTTACTTACTTACTTATTCACTTATTCCATGTTCACGTCACATCGGATTTACCATAAGAGCTGCCGACTGGGAAAAAGTGTTCCCGTCAAATGTCCTACTTACAAGTAGGACTTGTGACTCTGAAATCTTCCACTTGGCTTTATGAATTGTGGAAGTTTGTCGACACAGGCAGCAAACATGGCAGCGAATCCATCCATGCCAGCAGTCCAAGATGATAAAAATCAAAATTATTACTTATATTCACACTAATACAATCAACTCCACTTGCGAAAAGCGAGCAGTATCTCTTACAGTTCGTTTACAGTTTATTGGTTAAGCTTTCGGTACAAGACCTTAACCAATAAACTGGTGTTTTTTGCATAGCGGTCTTGCATGGATCTTTTCCTCTGACATTTAGGGATTTTTTCCTCTATTGCACCAGCGCTACATATACTGCTGATTCCCCTTTCTTGAAATTGAAATGGTCAGAATGGTTTTGGATGTGGCTGTTCCAACGAGTTACACGCGTGCACACTTCCAAGTTGTAGCAACAAGATATCATCCTATTCTTCCGTTTCTTCACATATGATATTACACAAAGCCACACCCTCACGCACACACACACACACACACACACACACAACACACACATGCACACAAACACAGATCCACACTTAACCCAGCTGTTTTTGTCTTCGTGACAAGTGGGTTTGGCAGTAGCCTAAAGGTTAGAGAGGTGGACTTATAATCGGGCGGTGGTTGGTTCGCCCCACTGGACTGTCTGGGAAAATGAATGAGTAATGCTCTATGCTTGAGCAAGGCAGGAGACTGGCTGTACTGGGCCGCTCCCAGGTGTGAACATGAAAATCAGAGCATGCATGCCCAGTAAAACCCTCTCCCTGGATAAGTAAAGTTTAAACAATGAAGGCAAACTCTTGACTCTCTTTTCGCAGGGGCCATCGAGGATAGACTACAACACTTCTTCGGCAGTTAGTGGATCTTTGGGACGCGGCGTTGCTCCGTCTCTGCGATGGAGGGATCCCTCAGAGTGCAGCATGTCACAGTTGGCACAGGAAGGCCTGAGCCCAGCACATTTAATTAGCCAAGCTGTCTTGGCATTGGATGGGAGGGGGGACACACACAGTGACGAGTCATCAACATCACCAAGGGCGCGGTGCTGCTTGCTGCCGTACTGTACATCTGAAAGTTAACAGTATGGGAAATGCTGTGTGGGGACAAAGACTTGCTTATATAGAAATTTATCACGGAGAACTAGAGAATTTATCACTGAGAACTAGAGTTTATATTGACAATTCGGTTCAATAATGCTATGAATCTGAGCAGAAGTGATGGCTGACCTGTCTTGTAGAAATGGGGTCCTGTTAGGTTTAATATACTGTATGTGTGGGGTGCATGCATGTGTGTGTGCACGCATGCATGTGAGTGTGTGTGTGTGAGAGAGAGGGAGCGGCCTAACCACTCTACATGTATGCAGTTATCATTCAAGTCAGTAGGCCAGAATCAATGAAAAAACTGACTGTTGCTATGAAAAAAAAGCAAACTTGTGAGGAACAGTTTGGAAGAAACCATTTCGACATCCCTCTCTGTAGCTGCTCATATGAGGAGCCCACCCCGCCTCAGCTGTGGTGAGGAGAGCCCAGTCCAGGCAGCCAGCAACCAGCGCGTCTCTGCCTACCAATAGGCATGCTCGGCTCAGGCTCTGTGCAGTGCTCTCAGTCTCAGCAGCTGAAGCTGGGCGCAGGGGAACTGCGACGGCCGCGCCAAGCATCTTCCCAGGTATGCGTCTCTCTGTCACTACGCCCTTATAACCGTTTTGCAATGTTATGGCATCCTTGCTGCAAGATTTTTCCCCCTCAGCCGACAGCGGGTTATTTCTAGGGAGGGGTTGATTGTTTTTTTTTTTTTTCTTTTTTTTTTTTTTTGCCTCACGTAGCCTCCACGGTAGCGCAGGGCAGCGGGTCTTGGTAAACACACATAGTCAGCGAAGACGCATCTGCAAAACCTTATCATTAACCGCGCTTCAACTTGCACACACCTCAAAATGTTCGCCCTTCGACAGATCAACGCCGCGCCGCTGTTTGTGGCGAGGCGGGCAATGCGTGTTCGCCGATGTGATGCGTGCATTTCTCGGGGAAGATGTCAAATTGCAACGGGGTTATGATTTGGCCAAGCAGCTTTCGTCAAAACATGACCGCTGACTATATTTTCAACTTACAGTGCGTGCAGGTATAGAGATTTTTTTTCCTAGGCGCTGGACTTGCGGCACTGGGCGAAGCAGGGAAGATGGTATTGGGAGCAAAGCTGATTTGAAAAATCATTTCATAGCAGTCAATTTTATGTAGGCTGTGCCATATAACACTGCAGTATAGCAAGGCTATAGTAGGTCATACCACATACTGTATCCATGCATACACTGCTATTCTAACAGCAATGATATATTATTGATAGCCATATGCTATGATATAATAGGATCTATTTCACATCATTATTCATTCATACAATGTGTTATCATCCAGGGGAAATGATGATGAGGAAGATGTTTTTCAGAGAATTATATGGACTTAGTTAACACAAAGTCCTTTTAATTATAAACGTGCTGAACTTGTGCTTTTAATTAGTTGAGATAAGCAGTTTTTTTATGATTAGCCTGATGTGAGGCGCTCTGTTTTCCCTGTCACTAGGTAAGACGTAGGTACACTCCCTTAGCAGTTAGGGTGGTGCTGCCTGCTAGTGCTGATGTGTTACAGTGGCCACTACCTGTGCATGCAGACTGCTAGGCCTGGCTGTACATTGGGGGCCTCCCTCCCTCAGCACAGAGAGGGGGGAGGAGGAGGGGGGGGGGGGGGCGGGCAGGTCAATAGAAGCAAGTTTAAAGTGAATTCAGACTCAATCCACAACTTGAAATTGTATTTGTAGCGTCGCACTGGAAAGTTATCAATGAGAACACTGCATATAAAAATTGATCCATGCTTCCAAAAGCAGAATTGGGCTCAGCTCTTAACAGCAGTAATTATTATCTTATGAATGACCTCGACAGCGACTTTTACAACAATTGGTGTTATTGATAGTTTTCCATTGTATTCTGCATTGAGTCTATAATGTGCATGCAGAAAACTAGTTGTGTTGTAATTAATAATGGCAGTTCTGTTGTTGCTATGCAAAAAGGCTCATGTGCCCAAGTTCCCCTGCCATCATTTCCAGTCATGACCTTGTCAGAATAAGAGGCACTGTCTGTTTGGTTCGGCTCCCTCTGATGAAACTTAAAGTCCAGGCTACTTTTCTTGACTTGTCACGCCTGCTTCTGGATTTGACTAATTCAAGAAGCCCTTGAGTTGATTTTTGCTGCATTTACCACAGTAGCTATTTGCTCCACTTGAAGAGCCATGAATAGTTGGAGGACTTGTACAGCAGAGGCTCTGATTTCAGGATGCTGATTTTTGGATGAAGCTTAAACTCTTCCTAGCCTTGTCTATAGCCTTGAAGTTGCAGTGACATTCGTGATTGGCTAATCCATTTTCACATGTGTTGTCCTTGAAAAGATAGTTACACCCAGGCTGGCTGTGATGTGGAGATTTTCTGCTGAGCTTTATACATCTGGATAGCATTAATTATCTTCAGGCTATAGGCTGATCTGTAGGTTTACAGTGAATCATACGGTATTAAATAATCTCCTGGACCAGAGGAAACTCCTAACTGCAAAGTGGACAAAGTTATGGAGCCATGAATGTTAAGGTCACCTTAAGGTCAAGAGAAGAGGAGGGAGTTTTAATGGAAGATTTAATGGAAGTGTTTGATTTATAATAGATATTTTGCTTCTTTGATGAAAATGGGGCAAAGACAGAATTTGTTGACAGATTTGGTGGTTTAGTCCAACTTTTTTTTAACGCTGTTTTCATGTTTATGTAATAAGGCTACAATTAATATATTCTATTGATGTAACAGTTAAGCATTTGCATGTTAATTTATTGATACATTGTGCTGTAGGTCTGCTGCATAAAATCCAATTTGTATCACATCAATACTTATCATCACAGCAAAATAATATCTGGAATTATTTTACCTGAAAAATCATAGTGTTCTAAAAACACTATGTTAGAATTATATATTGTGTTATTATAATGTATTAATAATTAATTTACTGCATTGATCCAACTAGAAAAGAGCTGCAAATTCCTATTTAGGAGCTTTTCAGGCAAAACAAGGCGTGTCAATTACATAAAAAGGTAGAGGGAAGTCTTGTAAAGGCTCATATAGGCCGACTGATTTGTTATTAAGATCATTGGCGTTGTTCAAACAGTAAACTAACCATGTTAAACCAATGCGTAATATTTTGCTCATACACACTCACACACACACACACACACACACACACACACACACATACAAACACAATGCACTGCATTGACAACAGGTACTACAAATTGTCTTGGGATACTTCCAGAACAGCCTGGTAGACTTGGAGTTAATAATGTATAGTTTTTTCAGTCTATATAATGTTTTGTATGAGATATTGAGCTGTTTCTATGGTCAAGTGTCCAATATATCCACCATGCAATCACATGCAAATAATTCTCAATTCTGTCACTCACTTCTTCTCCCCTGTTTCCTGTTACACTCTGATCTATTCATGAAAAATAATATCGATGGAGTGCTGCAGATTCACTGACAAAAGGAAAGCAAATTAAAATAGTTTGTTTGCCCTGATCACTTTTTGTAAAAACGTCACCATAACTGAATGTGGCTAGCGGTATGCAAGTCTACTCTGCATCTTTGATTCAACACCATACTTGTCCTTTAAGTGACAACTTTCTAATGGAAAGTGAATAGTGAGCCACTATTCAAGTCCAAACCTGATTAGCCAAAATGCTAATGTGTGCAAAGCCTTTGATCACAGCATTACTGTTTTATAAGCCATCCACTGTCATCTCCAGGCAGGACAGACTGTGATAGCCACTAATTAATATATCAGACAGGCTGGGCTGGTTAAACATGCATGCACGTACGCACATCCCGACACACACACACACACATCAACACACAAACAGTACAGGAACTTTGCAGAATAAATTCTTGATATCGAATTCAAAACTGATTTTTATAGGTCTGTGTTCATGTAGCCGTACTGCAAAATGTCTCTGTTTTTAGCTACTTGTTGCATTATTTTTCAAGAATACAGTATTGGCAGCCTCGGTAAAACAACTTTAACTGCTTTAAAGATAAATGACATTGTGACCACAGTTAGAGAGAAGTGCTGAAAACATAAAGCGTAGTTTGGACACTTTGTTGTTGAACAGTATCTGCTGGTCTGGAATGGAGTGATTTTGGCTTGCAAAGTCTTTGTTGTGCTAAAAATAAGTAAGGAAATTAATACAATATGGTTCTTCCACTAATCATCATGTAAAGACACAAGAAATCTTTTCAGAGATATCAAATGAAATATGACATATTCACATTTCTCTCACATATTACATATCATTATAGAAGTAGAAAGAGTTGAGTTGGAAAAATGACATGAAAATGTAACTAAAACTAGAAAGAATTCGGATTATTTTTATTTGGGTTAGTTTTGGTTATTAGTTTAAGTTTAATTTCAGCTTTTCCATTATCTTTAGCTTTGGTTTTTTATTCAATTTTTTCCAAAATGTCTCTTTTCACATCTAGTTTTAGTATTCATTTCAGGTTTTGTTATCAATAATAATGTTGATAGGGGTGGCAGTCAGCCATCTGATGAAATTTGATCAGTACAAGTTAGATTTTAACTTTGAATTGGGTTTTGAGAATCAGAACCAGAATCATTTTAATTGCCAAGTGCAATGGTGGAATTGGTACAGAGAAATACTGACAACTTACAGAGTTTCTCAGCACATACTGACTGATGATACAGGGACAAAGGTCATGATATATAATGGTCAGTAATGCATATGACTCCACATACTGAACATTCAATTTCAATTTTCAATAGCCATGGGTGTTTAGTGTGGCATACAGTATGGTTGTAGCTGTAGAAGAATGGTGGTGAGTGACCAGAAGAGCAGTAGTATGGTGCAAACTCTATAGGTAGACATTACCTTCAGAGTATCTGATGCAGACCAGTGAGCTGGTGAGGTATGTAAAAGTGTTTTTACTTCTGACGTTATCAATGTTGAAGCATTTAAGGCACTATGGTGTCTGTTAACTAACACACTTGTTCTTGTCCTTCCTTTGCAAAGTGAAGCTACTGGAAGTATGTGATTGAATTGGCACAGGCCTGGTTTAGTGCATCTGCCCAGACGCTGCTCTGAATGTCCCTGGAGAACAATAAGAGTGATTATATTGACTGATGAACTTTCTACCCTCTGAGAACCTACTTGTGTTGGGGTCGACCGCTTTTCCCCTGTATTTATCCCAAACAAAGGACCACAAAGGCATTAGGCAGGCAGAGGTTTAATACAAGTGAACAGCACTCAATTTAACAATTCCTATATTAGACAATGAATTGGGAAGATGGTAAAGATGAGGGAGCACCCAAGGGTATGGCTGATATCATAAATCTTACTTTTCTGGTTTCTGGATTTGTTCACATTCACAAATATAAATCAGACTGCCCTAGACCATAGGAATATCATTTATGAATTCTTAAATTCTGTGGTGTTTCCCTTTAAAACCGCTTAAAATTTTTTTTCAACACATCCATTTGTTCAATTTAGGACAACACTCTTTTTGAGCTTTCAGCATAGCATTAAGACACACATAAAGATATCTTGAAAAGTAACACAAATCTGTGTTTTTTGACACCAGACACACTGATGTGTTGAAAATGACACACCCGTTTTAAGAGTGCATGAAGAAATAATCTGTCCAAATGTTACCTGTTCCCTCCCCTGTGCTCCCTTCAGTGATGGCCTCTGCTGAGCAACCGTGCTCCAGCCTCCACCAGCAGCACTGCGCATAAGGCAACACACACACCTTTGCCCTCCTGCCCAGAAGCGAGAGAGACACCACCATGTACAGCGTGGAGGACCTCCTGATTTCGCATGGATATAAACTGCCCAAGAGCGGCCCTCCGTCTGCCACGCCTTATGACAAGCGCCCCGCTGATTGCCAGCGCGAACTCGTGGACAACAGGGCCGGCCGCGGGACGCTGAACGGGTACGAGGCGGACCGGGGGGCATCTATCACCGGCATCTACGGCAGCAGGCAGGCTCTGGTGAAGGGCTACCCCGCCACAGACAACGAGAGCGGGGAAAGGAACCAAAGGAGAAAAGAAGCCGGCAGCGGTAACCTAGGTGACGCTCAGCCCTTGGGTGATTCTCTCGCCACAGATAGTGGGTGAGTTTTTTTCCCTCTCTTTTGCGATCCCCCACACCCCATACCTTCCCTTTTTTTCCTCTCCCCCCACCCCTCCCTCACTGGGGCCCTTCGGTATTGCATGCAAAGCCGAGTCTGCACTGCGCAGGGTTTTTTTTTTTTCCTCCTCTTCCCTTTCCCCTCCTTCCAGAGCTGCAGAACACCGTGGCTGCAGCAGCACCACTGCCTTATCTTATGCTGGGATATGAGGAATTATGAAAGGTGCCTTTGCGCACATTTGGCTTGTTTACATGCCTGTACCGAAAGGTGGCTCGTCTCTCTGTGGAGCACACCCTTGCAGCAGTATCGTCTCTACAGCCTCCACCAGGCAGGCAGGCAGATGTAAACAGCAGCACTAGACAGCGAGCGAGCTGAGGAGGACTGAACATGCCTCAAGACAGGCGCGTAATCACTCCACTGTAAACACTGGCACACTGAATCACGCCCAGCACGTGCTCTGTGATGTAAGCATGTTGCTGGGCAAGTGTGCACAGCGCGGCTCCCCTCAGCCATACAGTAGCATATGCTGCTGAGGATGATCCATTGACTTCGCTGCTTAAATGAATGAGTCCAGTGACTAACGCACTGATTTTGCCAGTTCAGTTCAGCTCAGTTCAGTGCAGATATGAATGGATCACTTGAAAGGTTAATTGTAATTGATTCATTTTTGATTTTAATTGGACTGCATATTTTGTTCATTTCTATTATTATTTCTGTTTTTCCTGTCAGGGAAGGGACTGCTAACTGCATATCACCAACCTTGGATGGCAGTTTCATAAATATGAATCGTGCCTTGAGAAAATAGAAAAAGAAACAATTCATTTCTTTTTTCTTATTTGAAAGATCTGAAGGTTGCATTTTCTAAATGATAATTTCATGAATTCTAACCAGGATTTGAAAGCCACGCCCCCTCACTCCATTGCAATGGCATCCATCACTGCCTGTCATCAGGGAGATTTAAAACACGCCTGGATGTGACTGATGACCTGGAGATATTCAGGGGCATCGCAATGTTTCCTCTGGATTCACTCAGCAGTGCTGCTCCACCACTGCAAGAAAATTACCACCACTACTCGAGCAAATGAGAACATTTAAATTACAGTGTAATTTAACAAAATTCCCCTCTTGAACACAAAGACGTGAAGCTCTGATGTTTAGACTTAATGTTTCTATTACGATTAAGTATCCTAAGAAAATAATTTTTAGCTTTATCTTGGACCTAAACAGAGACAAATGTGGAACCAAAACTAAAATTACCCCCAGGTGTCACTGCTACATGACATTACAGCGGAACCACTGGCATGAACATGCCAGGAGTCACACGTCACACAGTTGGCATCTGATGTTAGTTTCAAATTATTTCAATATTTTAGATATCACATATCTGCTTTAGCAGGACAATCAACAAGATCCTCTAGGCTTCTAATGCTTTAATTTTGTCTTGAAAATTCCTCCTGAAATATGTTTTGTTCTGATATACTGAAGATGACTAGATGGTTTATAATTTATAGCTAGGTTATAGTTCTTAAAAGACTTCATGTAGAGATTGATCTTTCTAATTCAGTTATGACATAAATTAAACAGAGGGCATTGGAAAGAACTCGTTCTTCTGTTGCATCAGTTTACTTAATGGGAAGTCAAACTTGTAAACAAAGCCAATTTTTGCTTAGACTTTAAGAGCCACAGCCGCTGTCCAGATGACCAGCTTTCAGAATAAGGTCAGCACAATTTAATATGCAGATCATATTGCAGTAGCCGCACAATTTCATGGTGTCTTCAAGGGACTTGGGAGCCGCTGACTTAAGCACTTCCGTCTCATATGTGCTGGCCCGCCTCTATTAGGTTGTGTTGGAAAGACTAATTCCTCTATACACCCAAAACACAGGCTTTATACTACTTCTAAAATGTCACAATTATCAATATTAATATCATCAAACCTCAATACGGCATTGCTGGTTTTATATTATCAGAGAAATATGAGATTAATATGAGATGATGAATATGAAAAATGAGATAATGCTCACTCACTTTTTCATTCATTTTATTTTGTTTTGAGGATTCAGATGTTTAGTCTTACATAAACAATCTGTTAATTGCAGATTGTTTAATATATTACAAGCTTAAAGATTATCACGCAAGATACCCTAAATACAGTGTGGCTATTCAGGACATCTGCACAAAATCCATTCACTAATTACCTCTCCAGCTTTTTGTATTGAAACCTTTTTGATTGTATTTAAAAATAGAAACATGGATTCATTTAAAAAAAAAAAAAAGTATGATTGAGAATACATTATTGTGTCTACCAGACCTGGATCAAATAGTATTTGCAAATAATTCTCAGTGTTTGTTTTAACCTATATGGAGTACCAGTGAGCTATCAATCACATAAAAGTGTATGAAATTGACTTTCAAATTCTCTCCTGTGTTTGTGTAAACCTTCTGATGATGGCAACAAAGTAGACTCAAACAAACAATAAAAAGTGTTTGCAAGGGCTAGTTAACATAGCTCTAGAGTCCACCTCATTCTCCCTCTTTATGACTCTGTTGGTAACACTGAGCTTTTCTGTCCTCCTAGGTTCTACGATGTTCCTAGTTTGACTTATTCAGAGCCGCTGAGCCATGAAGAAAGGGACGTCTCCTACTGGAGGAGGCGAGGCCAGGACTTCAGCGTCCTCCTGGACTATGCTGATGGCAGGGAGCTGAGGGCCTCTGCTGGCGCATGGAGGCCGCAGGCCCTAATTGCAGCAGAAGAACACAGAGCAGAGAGGCAAGCGCAGCAGCTATGGGAGGACATTTCCTGGCTGAGGGACCCGGATGCGGGCCCTGGTCAGCTTAGGGTGACCGGGGAGAGAAAGTGCCAGAGCCTGGGCACAGAGGAGTGGAAGCCTGCTGTGGGCCTGGGAAGGCAGCTGTCTGACGGGGAAGGGGACAGGTGGGCTCTGGATCAGCACCGCCTGAGGACTCCTGAGGGCTCTTTCCACCCCAGAACTAAAGCAAAGTCCCAGTCTCTCCCCAGAGTTTTGTCGCCTGATGGAATTGAACGCAAAGATGTACTTCCATCCAGGCCAAGCTTACCCGATAGACAGAGAGTGAGCAGCACTGTCTTCTCTGGGCCTTATAGTAGGTATATCTATAGCGGTGGCAGGGACCGGTGGGGCAGGAACGCCTGGCCAAGCAGCCATGTTGCACTTTTACCAAAGCCCAGGTTCAGCAGGCCTTTAAAGCCTCCATCATATGAGATTCACCAGCAGACTAGGGGTAGCGCAGAAATGCTCGCTATAGACCAGGGTGCCAAACAAAAAGACAGGCCTATCTATTATCCAAGGGGTGGGGATCTGAGACAAGACTATTTCGCACAACACTCTGCCATCTTTGGTATGGAGCCCCCTGGCTACATCCCACCCCCATCTTATAGAAGAGCCCCACCCCCAAGAGTAGTTCCAATCAACCGCAATGAAATGGCAAACTTAAGATGGAGGGCGGAGACTCTGCAGATTCCCAGCTCAGACGCTGGAAGGTGGTTTTGTAGACAGGCAGGTTCATGGCTGGAACATTATGGAGATCGAGCTGCGTCCTATCGGAAACAGGTACATTCTGGATATGAAGAACATCCGGGTCATGCCCGTTATTTACCTATTGAAGACCCAAGAGTGAGACAAATCTCAGGAGGGCCTGGCGGAAATTCTCTCACTGACTCGGACAAGATCCGGAACATCAACAAAGAGATTCCCTGCGCTAAGGTTTTAGGACAATCTACACATGATAGTGCCTTTCCCCCCCAACAGGGGCTAGCTCTCAATACCGACGGCCGCAAAACATCTCTCAATGACAACGACAGCAGTAATCGATGGTGCAACAGGGGAATAAACAAAGGAAGTGACAGTGTAGCTCCTGAACAAAGCCGTAGTCAGTTTTTTCCTTCATCTATTCTGGGTAAACCACCTCCTCCCCCATGCAAGCCGGCTGACCAGGGTGTGTCTGAAACTGTGACAGAAGTAAAAAAGGTGGAGCAGCCTGAACCACCAGAGAAAGACAAATCCAAGAATCTAAAAAAGAAACTTAGTGAGACAATATTTTGTTTGGTGTCTGTCCCTGTTACTCCGCAGCTCAGTGGGACATCACGTGACCAGAATAATAATAATGAGAAGCCACCAGACCGAGCGGACAGTCCTAGTGAGAACAAAACTGGCCACTTAACAAACCAAAGTCTCCAAAGCACATCTTCAGCTGAGGCTGAGCTGCAAGCACTAACCGGTAGCATAGCGAGCAGCAAAACAAGCAGCAGAGCGAGCAGCAAAGTGGTGAGAAAATTACCCTGTAGACCCCCTAAGATAAACCATTACAAGGAGCTGAAATTGTCGGGATCCTGGCCTGCAAACCAGTATCGAGACCAGGAGACACAAACTAGCCCAGAGGCCCGAAAACCTGCCCCTCCAGGGCCTGAAAACAAGGAAGCACAACAAGACCCTGTCCCCCAAGGCACTGATGTCCCCCCCGACGGCAGCGGTGTGGTGAATACTGCCTTCACTTTTCCTATAAAGGGGGTGAAGAGCCTGAAACTGTCCAGCAACAGCGCCTTCTCCCTGACCGCCACTTTCTCCAACCAGCTGAACAAGAGCACAGCTCAGCCGCCAGCAGCACCACCCTCAGGAAATGTGGAGGAGGCCAAACCAGCAGCAAGCAGTGGACAGGAGGCATTTGGACAGTTCCTGCTGAAACCGGCCAGCCAGCGACCGTGGGATGCTGTCAAAGAGCTGGAGACCATCAACAAAGAACTCCAGGATCAGCAGCAGCAGAGCAGCAAACAGCCCAGCGTTGACAAGTGCATCGAGGACCTCAACGAGGCCTACAAAGACATCTTGGAGCTAGGCACTGCCAGCAATAAAGTCCCCAATGGTTCTGTGCAAATCCCTGAGCGTATCAAGATCCGATTGACGTCAGAACCCCTCAACAAGCCCAGCAGCCTTAGGCGCAGTGCAGTAAGCTGGTCTGTTGACCCAGAGTACAGGGAGGTTAAGAGCGCCTTCTCCAGACCTGCAACTAAGTCGGTAACTTTCAGCAAGCAGCTTAGGGAGGAGCTCCCCGTCCCACCTCGGGAGACGGGCTTCAGAGAATACAGGGTTGTCTCGCATCTTTCACGCAGGCGGAGCAGCGATGGCAGGACAGTCAAACTAGACCTGCCCGATGAGCCTATCGAGACACCAATTTGTGACTTTAGCCCAACAACGCACACCACAGCAGCTGAGGTGCCCTGGGCAGATAGGCAGCCCATGCAGGACGCCTCCACACTTACCAGTCCTCCTGATTATGAGGACATATGCCAGACTTTGCGTCAGTCTAGAGACTCAACGGATGTCAATAAAGTGTCCGCAGGCAATTCCAAACCTAATGACGCAGAGCCTCCTCAAGATCTCGGTGTTGAATCAGAGGAGGAGTGCCCCATTTGTAAACGAGAGCTCGAGAATCAGATGAGACAGGGTCCATTGCCTCCACTCCACGAGGAGAACAGCTCGGACAGCTCGGCCAATCAGAACGGCAGTCCACCACAATGTGCTGGGTTGGAAAGCCCAGCCGAGGATACAAACACGAAGGAGCCCAATGAGTCTGGTTTGAATCAGTCAGGGTCTGACCTGTGTGCTGAAATGAGGCAGCAGCATTCATTGACAGAGGACAATGTGGAAGGGGGTGAGAAAACAGACAATGCTCAGGCAGAAGACCTAAACAATCTATGTGCGATTAAGCCTGCCGAGAGCATAGCAGAGAATGACTCTACAGAGAATGGGGCAGCCAGTATATTAGCGATTGACGTGCCTGCAGACTCCCAAGTCACAGGGGAACAGAGTGTTAGTGAACCAGTAACCAAGGAAGTGGAAGCAGGAGATAGGGAAGCCATTACAGGAGATACACCTGAAGGCAGTGCAGACAAACAGACAGCTGAAGTGAAAGATGAGTGTGAGGGACAAGACTCCCAGTGTACGACGCCTGACAATAAGCAGGAGCAAGAGAAGAAGCCATTTGCTGTCCCAGAGCATAGAGTTGTTCTACGGACCCATCTGGGGCGAGACCACCCAGCGTTACCGGAGTTTCCGCCAGATAGACTGCCGCTTTCGGTTCCCCCAAACCCAGACCGCAGGCTGTCTCTTAGCTTGGAGGGGGAGAGGAGGAGCAGGGGCCCCTCCCACCGCATAGAAGCCCTGCAGGACAAGCTGGCTGCCTCGCCAAGCCGGGTGGCAATTGAGCGCCTGGCACGGATGAAAGAGGTGGACGTTGTGTCTCGTATAAGGCGCCTCAGCCTCAGGAGTACTGACTCTGGGGATGGGGAGGCAGAGGTAGAGGGGGAGGCCAAGGGTGGGCAGGCAGAGGAGCCCCCTCCTGCTCCCCAGGGAGAAAAGGAGGAGGATCAAGAGGTCACCCAATCTCAGCAGGTCTCTGAAGAGACAGTGTTGCAAGATGAGGAGGCGTCATCTGTCTCAGGTAAGAGAAGATAAAATAACGCAGGATGAAACTTTAATGATCCCCATGGGAAAACTGGTTAACAGTGTTAGTCTAGTTTATAGGACAATGTTTAAAGCATAAAAAAAAAATAGCTGCATCTCAAGTCCTTTGAGACATGCTTGTGATAAAGTGCTATATAAATAAATGAACTTGACTTGACTCAAAATGATCCAGGATAGCATTAAAAGTAAAGGACTTATTCCCTTGTGGTTCTTGGTCTTAAGGACCACAAAGATTGAGTAGATTTGCCCAGTCAAAAAGAAAAAATGAGAATACAATAATTTAAAATAATTGTTTATTGCATCCAAGAATTTGTTTTTCCCTATCCACAAGTTTACTGTGCATGCTTCACTATGACTGCACATTAAACTATGAGTGAATGTGACAATGCCATTTAAATGCTGACAAATCTCAAAAACTCAAATTTGAACTAATTGCTGGGTTTGGAAAACACAACATTTATAAACATTGATATGAAATGACAGTAAATTGATTGACTCTCTCATAGTATCTATGGGGGAATTCCACCAAAATTTAGTTTTAGGTTGTTATTCTGCAAAGGAGACATCAAATTGCATTGCCAGAAATGGCTGGAACAATATTTTATGGACAGTCACTTTACTTATCTTGTATTAAACATTCAAAATTCTGAAAAAAGTTGTAGTTTAATATAGTTACGAGTGCAAAGCTATACATAAAATTGTCTTTATAGGATTGCATTTTTCCTTTATCTTGAAAGCTCATAACTCACAACTCATCAAAACTGAGAGAAACTGTTATCAGTAGGCCTTGCTGTTAAAGATTTCTCCACAAGATGGTGTCATTGCCCAAGATAGAACAAGCCTCCACCCTCCTCAGCGAAATGCATTGAATATATCATTGATATTTGTTTTACAGGACTAGTAAATAAAAAAGAATGGGCAGCACTCTTGAAAAATGAATGAATTCTTTATTCAGCTGTCACAATTCAATCATTTTTTGATAGAGCTGGCTGTTCCAGCTGCTTTTTCTGAGCCTTTTGGACCTCAATCTGCCTTTATTTGGCTTATGATTTGAGTACATCAAGCCTCTATTTGTAGAGCTAATTTATTACCGTAATAGATAAAGATTTAGAAGCCGCTTTCTCTGAATGAATGTTTTTCCTCTTTATGTCCCAGAACCCTATGACCCCAGCCGAGTGGAGAAAGTGTAGAAAGACTGCGTCCATCATCTCCATCTGAGGTTTTTAGCTCCAACACTGTGACCTGGCTGCCTACTAGAATGCCTTCATCTCATCCTGACACTGAAATGGCCTTCTTGTCCGACAAGAGCATTGTGTACACCCTCACCCTCGGCGCCGCGTTGACTACTAAGAGTGCTGTTCCACTGCCAAAGGGAGGTGCCCCGTCAACTTGGGGGGCAACTTCCACCCCACGACCCCCTCCCCCAACCCCAATCCCCCCACCCCACCCCGCCAAACCGGCTTCCCACCACCCCATCTGCCCCCCGCCCCATTCCCCAAACCCATCCTCTTATAGGGTTTCTACTAGTTAGTCTTCTTGTAGCGGCTTGTCCTTTCTATTCTATCCTCCCTATGCTTTTCTCATTGGCAGACATTATGCAATTCTGTCGTGCATACTAGAACTTCTAAAAATGTCCATAGTGAATACAGTCGAGTCATTCTCCGCATACCGAGCGAATCTGTTTGTTTACGGGCGAGCTGTTAAGGATATGAATGTAAGCGCTTATGTTTTACTTAACGTAGACATAGGAGAGTTATTGTCGCAAAGCTGTTCTGTTGCATTCAAACTACACCAAAATTAACTGCGTTTTTGATTGTCGTGGTGAGGCGACAGCTGTTTTCGAACTGGACATCACTGTCTCTGGCTCAAGAACTGTTTTGATTTTCAGACCAGATCAATCAGCTTGTTCTTTATTTTTTTTTTAATTTTATGACATCGTGCCCTGTCTCATTGCTTTCCAACACACTGTAATCATAAACCCATGGAGCTCTTCAATGAAGAGTGACTCTATACCGTATGACATGATAGATCAATGACGTATTCTACGACACATTGGTTCTACGTGGGAGAGGGAGAGTTGCCTTCTGCATCCAGATGTGTGTGTCTCGGTTGGATCAGGTTAAGTCTCTGGTTAGTCCACTGATCAATCCGATGTATAGCTCCCATTTCCAGGTAATTTCAGGAAGCAATAATGGCACGGTTTGAGTTGAAGTGGAGGTCGGCAAATTTGAAAACAAACAAAAAAAAATAGAGGGTTATATGGATATAGAACAAAAAAAGATAGAGCAATATTGTTGTACAAACAGCTCAGTGGTGTAGTGGAGCTACCTGTAGGAACCATTGTCAGGAGTTTTAATGTGAACGTGTCATTCAAATCATATTACAGGGATATGGAATCGTGTCAGGGTATATGGGCGCGGGGTGGGTGCTTACTTCATGATAGATATCTATGTTCATACATCTGTATCGAAAAGAGACGGCATTTCACGGAATATTTATTTTTGTTATCATTGAATTGTTAATCAGTTTGCATAATGTACAAAATAAAGTATATTTTAAATATTTTAAGAGATATTTTGTATTTAACCATGAAATTTTATTTCTCCACACTTATATCAAGCTGAAAGTATCATATGTCTGTATAGTATCATATTGAGAGTATACATAATTTTTCTAGTGCTTTAAAAACTAAAAGAGTGATATAAGAAGGGATGGCCCTGCGGTGTGCCTTGATCACACGATTTGGTTTAGTGAGCGATAGGGTTCATCACAGTGAGTCTTGACTTGATGGAAAATTTCTGATTGTGCCATGATTTCCTATTTGATAGTGCTTTTTCATAATGCTAACAGAAGAGTTGATGTTGGACGCTCCTTGTGATATTTGATACATCAATCCATCTCAGCTGTATTTCCTATGTTGGTGGTCAGACATGGCCTGTGTCTTATTTTTGTCTTTGTATGTCTTCCAAGCCAAATCATGTACTGTTTTGTTGTTGGTTCATAGCAACATGTTTAGAAATAAAATTGGGAAAATACATCGTTTTATCCATGCAGCCAAAATTTTCTTTCTCTCTTCCTTCCTTCCCCTCTCCTTCCTCCCTTCCTTCCTTCCTTCCCTCCTTCCTTTCTGTCTTTCTGTCTTTCTCTCTTTCTACAGCGTGTTCATTTTGTGTAAACTGCTCTGCTGTCAGTAACACTTCTTGCCAGTAAAAGGATACAATGCATTATGCTATTTTCGGACAAAAACCACGTATTTGCGTGTAAAGTATGAAGAAAAGAATGCTGATCCCCATGTATTTTTGAAAGAATACAGTGGGGTTGAAACAGATTTCAAAGCTCAAGGGTCATGAAACTCACTCAACAACATAAATGACCATGGAAACTTTCAATTCAAGTGGAAAAACAGAAACAACAAAACTGCAGTTACGTGGTTTTTCCGCAACAGCAGTGTTGCATTAGTGTAACGCATCAACAACCAATCTGTAGGAATCCCTCATTGTTCAATCATCGATCAAATTTCACTTAATTGTTATGTAGCATTTTACAGTTGTAGCATTTTATCGACTCAGAACTTTGTCTTAGTATTTCTAACTGACATATTTCCTGTAAATTTGGAATAATCATGTCGCCTTATTATGTGTGCATTACATTATACTCCAGGCAATGCCAAATATTAACTTACTAAGCACTGTTTCATATCTTAGGTTTTTACAAACAACTTACTGTTCTGCCATTCCTCAAGCTGGAGAGGTACAGTAGCATTGTGGATAGTGTCTGCTCTTCATGCTGTTTATCTGTAGGAACATTGAATCAAAACTGTGAACTTCAAACGATACTAAAAGCGTAAATTTACTGACTACAGGATAAGATTCAGTGTTTCAAAACAAGCCCATAGTCAGCATCACAGGGAGGACAAGCTGGCACGCCCATAATTACTAACACATTTCATTTTCAATTCATTTTGAAGACTGACAGGCCTTGCCTCAGTCTTGTATGTAAACTGCCCCTGACTACACTAAAATGGCTATTTCGGTACATTCGCCCCCCACTAATTGGCATGTCAGGTACACTTGAACATGGTGTCATTTGACTTTTTGTACTGCAGGTTATGTGCAACATGAAGTAATTATGCACACTTGTAATATTTTCTATTTTCATATGAGATTTAAGTGCTTTTTGTACTCACTGACATCTTTTTTTCTTCCTTGCATGAAATGCAAGAGAGAGGAGGAAAAAAAATGTTTTTCATAAAATATATTTGCATTTGGTACTCCGATAGTAAAACCAGTGGGCAAAACATTATGTTTCATAATTTGATTTACAAAACTATGCCAAGTATTTAAAAGCTATTTTTAGAGTAAATCAAAAGAGAACTCATTCATTTTTTTCCTTTAAGACATACCTTTATCTTTGTATCTATAAATATGAGCATAATCCATAGTCATATGATTGTGCTACTGTTGTATGATACTGCAGTCTGATTCATAAATAAACTCTTTGCATGAAAAATTGTGTTTGTGATCAATTGCCCAATCTACATGAATGGTTTCATTTAAAAACGTTACATATCCACTGGGGAAAATAATCAATCTGCTGTTTGTCGCAGAGTATTTAGAAAACAAAAACAACAACTTATGTCTTCTAATATTATGTTTCTATTTTTGTAAGGGAAGGGCTCAATATAGCTAAGAACATCAACCATAGTCAGTAGTGAGTTTTACCTTTTTTTCAGCAATAATTGGTGTCATATTTTTTGTTGTGGATATTTAATTTTCAAATGAAACTCCAGTTAGAGTTTTGTTGACTCCTATCACCAGAAGTAATATTACGGCTACAGTCATTCTGGAGAGAGACAGAGAGAGAGACAGACAGAGAGGGAGGAAGAGAGAGAGAATGTGCGCGTGCAAGTGTGTGTGTGTATGCGTGTGTGTGTGTGTGTGCCTTTTCACACATGTATACTTGTGTATTGGCAATTTCAGCCCAATTACCCTGCCAGACTGTCACACTGAGCTCTGCTTGTTGGATCAAAGCGTTGGCAAGACAATACTTGAGCTGAACCTTGTAAAAACCTCCCAGCATGCTCTCTGAGGCTTGGAGGACATCCATCTGTATACTAGTCACTGCTCAAATTCCTCTGTCTGCCATCTTTTTTTTTTTTTTAACCAGAGTGGGCAGTCCGATGAGTATTTCCTCTGTATTTTATTATGATGTGATGCACGTACAGGTAAACTGTCCTTCCGCTTTCCCCCTCGCCTAGTGCTTTGCCCAAGGACACTTCGGCAGAGCAGAAAGTAAAACTGAATTATGACCATTGGCATATAGGCCCTTTTCACATCGTCATGGTAACAGCTTCCATATTGAGAAACTGGTGCATTACAACTTCCTGTGGCAACTTTCTTTTTGCGACCTGTTGTTTGACAAACCAATCCAACAAAGACAACAAAAACAACACAATTGGAAAGGTTACTAGCACTAGATACATAATGTAATAACATTATGCAAATGAGGTGATGACTGCCAAGAGATGACATGGCAAGGAGAAACTGAAGCTAAAACTGCACCTTCATAATCGAAGAGGGAACTTTAGGTGAAGAACTTGTAGCCTTTCTCTAGTTTAGATCCAGGAGTAAGCTACAATAAATCTTTGTACTTCACCAATGTTAATTTTGGGCAGGTTGTGGAATGATTTAGTGAAGGCCAGAGCTGGCAACAGGAAGTTGTAATGCACCTGTTTCTCAATGTGGAAGCTGTTACCATGACGATGTGAAAAGGGCCTACTGGCAGGGACGCATAGGCCGAAGGATGTGGGACTTAAAGGTTCCATCAATTCCTATCATTTCACTGTCAAAACAGCCTTAACGAAGGGCAGAGTAACAAAAACACGACAGGAAATAAGTAATCAGCAAGTGGCGTAATATGAGTTCACCTCTGATCTCATTATGATAAATCTGCAAAGACAAAGTCCAACTGGATGGCAAGGCCTTGAGGACAGCAACTAGCCTCCTCTTTTTTTTTTTTTTTTGCTGTGAATGCATGTTCATTTCCAGCAACGCCCTGCTTCACATTCACACAGTTACACACATTCACACCTGGGAGCTGACCAGTACAACCACTGTGTTTGTGGATGAAGTGCCATGGTCAAGGTGATATGCTGGCCCAGTTCTCCAGTTCTCTAACATTAAAGTTACTGCTGCTCCAGGTCTTTATTGTGATCAAAGTATAGTGATTTAGCAGGGAGTAGTGATGTTAGAGCAAGCATTAAAGAAGAGAGAGATATAGTGAGAGAGAGAGAGAGAGAGAGAGAGAGAGAGAGAGAGAGAGAGAGAGAGAGAGATATTACACAGTATCTACCAGAGGAATATATTTATATATTTGTCGCATGAGGAGCCATATTTAGGTACACAAAATAGTGAAATGGCAGTTAATAACTGCCTTGTCATGCCAAGTAACTCCATATGAATAACACAAAAGATCTGATTTAGGCTAAAGATTTAGGATTACAAATAAAATTCATTTGTGTAATTTGCTTTTGTAGTCTAAATCTATGGCTCCCAAATGTTTTCCTCTTTCCAAATCAGTCAAACACACCTGTGATTTATTAGGCTATAGCCTACCTAATATAGCTTAATAGGCTAATATTATAATATAGTATATAATATACACACCCGTGACCACATATCAGCCAATTTTATATGAATGATATAATATTATATAGACACTGTGATCACATAACAGTTAATTTCATATTAATAATATAACAATACACACCTGTGTCCACGTAGGGTTCAGTTAAATGTGCATGTGTAAAGCGAAAATCACCATTTTGTGTCACTTAGCAACGACGATTAGCTGCTGTTAAAGAACCATATGGGCTTAATAGTAACATTAATATCGATTAAAAGTAGGTTAAAAGATTTTTTCAACACTTGTGTTCTTTCTTCCTTCAACCGTGATGTTCAACCGGCTAACAACACCTTTTAGCTGTTCAAAATAACCGTAAAGCACGGCGTCGAACGTGACCTACAGTAGAAATCCTACAGGTGCTGCTAATCAACCGGTAGGCTACGAGCTTAATGGGTGAAGAACTGAAATAAAAGAAAACCAGTTGGGTCTTTCTAACGAACCTACTAAAACTTTCCAACTAGCCAAAGAAAAAGAAGAAGTATTGTAACAGTTGCACTATTGTAAAACTTGGAAGGGGTGAGTGGTATTATTACTGACTACAGAAAACCTATAACGTTACAGCAGTGTGGAGTCGTCAGTAACGCTAGCCTCTAACTTACTGCTTCTTCAACTACTAGTTAGCCTACTAGCTAGTAACGTTATTACTGCTACTGCTACTACTGCCATTAGCCTACTTAACATTACTTCAGTTGCTACTACTAGTAACGTTACTAGTATTGCTCCTACTTCTCTAACGTCACTACTGCTAGGCCTCCTGCTACTACTACTATTGTTACTACTATTATGACTACTACTAGACTACTACTGCTACTAGGCTACTACTGCAGCTACTACTACCACCTACTATTAGGCTACTACTGGTACTTCAACTACTACTAATTCAACTAGTAGGTACTAGTATTACTAGTCGGGCCTATTACACTGCAACTACTACTACTACTACTACTACTACTACTACTACTACTACTACTACTACTACTGCTGCTGCTGCTGCTGCTGCTACTACTATTACTGCTACTTCAAATACGACTATTACTACTACAGTACAGTACTACAATTAACGCTATTACTAAGATTTAAGATTTTATTGATCACCTATACTAACTTCACTCAACTGCACCATTGTTTTACAGAAATTCAAGAGTTTCATTTCAAAATCAAATATTGACATTTGAATATTTCACAATGATTGCCAGAATTAAATTAAAACTCATGAAAATATGATTGAAGTTATTACCAGTCTGAACACATTTGCTTGCAAAATAGTAACACTTGAGAGGATATAATCATCATCATCGTGTGCTTCAAATATCTAGTCATGAACTTCAGTTAACATGTTTTCTTCCAGTGTGGACATGTGGCATTTTCAGATGAAGCTTTGTAGTTGGACACGGTATTGCTTGGACTTCACGGGCGTCTGTCCCTCCAGTTGGCCCTCCATCACAGCTGCCTCAGTCTCCCAGCCAGCAGTCGGTAAGCAAACTACATATCTGTTATTACTGTACACCTGTCAAGCCGGCTCGCCTCCTGGGACTTGGGGAATAAGTAATTCCATTAATGGCACAGTGACAGTTGTCCTCCTTCTCCTCCACTCCTCATTCGTTACATACAGACTGCATTGTGGATTGTGCCACGCCCCAAAACTGAGGAGAGGACATTAAGAGAAGATGAATATCCTGGTGAGGAAACTGGGTCGTTGCAGCAGCAGACAGTAATGGGATACAGTAAAGAAAAATAGAATATAAATATGAATGGAGCAAATGAGGAGTATTAAACATAAAGCAGCCGACAATTACAATGCTTGAACGTATTATATAGAGCTATAAAAATGAAATATATGCATGCAGGGTGTGTAAAATATTAGCATAGAGCATAATGAGACAAAGAATTTAATGAAAAATATGTATGAAATGAAAATCAAGGGAAAAAAAAGAATATATTTAGAATGAAAATAAATGAAAAATTATAAAAATATCAAGTTATATGCAATATATTACAGATGATAAAAACAAACATGGATTTACAGCATACAGGCTATACAAGATGCGCAAAATATGCCTCCTGCTTACATTACCAGGTCTGCAAAAGGCAATAGATATGTATGGAAAGTGTCTAGGCATTCAGACGTGCATTGTCAGTCGCCTTGTCAGTATATTCACTTCACACCTGTAAATCACCCATGTACAGCACGCGTACAGGACATGCAAATTTGAATATGTGCATTACATTACAAGTTGTCCATCTTATCAAAAACACTAGATTGAGGTAATAAAGGGGATGTGCAAATTATAATTTTTTCAAGATACTTCACTCCCCTCTGCCTGTTTTCTTTATTGAGGCAGACAGTAGGAAAGCCGAGAAGGAGACAGAGTAGGGGAAAGAAGATTGTGGTGAGATTATGGAGTCCCATGCACTTTAGAGACTTTCTACTAACTGTAGAAGAAAGTAAGACATCAGGGACAGTAGCTTAGTTCCCAGTCTGTTTTATGATGTGTGGAAATATTTTGCTAGTAAAGTTAGATTGCTTTTTGCATTTAAATTAAAGGTTGTCATACAGATTTTCTTTAGCAGCAAGTGAGACACGAGAGACTGCATATCTTGCAATAGCAATCTAATGTCCACAAGATGGCGACAAACTTTAACAAACCAACAAACGCACTCCATGCACAGTCCAGTAGCTTTAAACCCCAAACCTGACACTCCCTCTCTTCCGCCAGATGACTTGGAGGCAGCGGATACCTTTGCCTGTTTATTCTAACCTGTTTATTCTTCCCCAAAGACGGACTGGTGAAGCAGAGGTTCTTCCTGTCTTGATTTGGTACCACATCTCCTGTTCTGCAATGACTTTTACATACCTACACACACAAACAATTTACACACTCTCTCCTGTACACATACATGCAGGTTACTGCACCAACATGCATCCATCCAAACATACTCACACGCGTGTGCATGCATGAACAGTGCACAGTATACTGACAATATAACTTATATAACAGTATAAACAACTGATATTTACATTGACCTGGGTGTCGCACAATTTCAAACAAGTTTCAGTTGCAACAGCTGAGGTTTTGACGCATACCTTCAATTTGCAGTAAAAAGAAATGGTAACGTTATCCAGTTTGAAGCTGTATAATTTAAAGCTTTTGTTGACTGCATTGCCCCTACCTACATTTTCTTTTCTTTCTTTGCATAAACAGTGCGAGAAAACAAAGTGTAAAACATTGTTTGCATGCCCTGCTCCCTTCCCATACCCATTTTAGGAGATAAAAACAATTGTTATGACTTCAAAACCTTTCATAAATATTTACACAGCGTGTGTCTGATGAGCACTCCGACATCAACAACACTGAAGAGATCCTGTCATGTGCTTCTCACATAATGCAGCTGCCATGTAATACTTTTTAATACTTGTTTGGCCAGGCGACTGGTCATGACACACATTAAAACTTCAGTGGGGATAGATAGAGGCACAACTCCTAGATTTTATGTTAAATTAAATCACTGTTAATTAGGATAAGAGATCAATAAAACAATGGTGCTGTGGTGTTGACCTTTTGCACTCATTACAATTTGGTGTTTGTAATATTGATGAACTAGGAATTTAAGCTTATTCCACTGTTGCATGCATTGTAAGCTGCTCAGGACAAAAGTATGAGAAATGGCAAAAATGTAAGCTTGAAAAATGTAATACCAATGTGCTGATAACCCATGCTGCACTACCAAAAGCTTTAACATGATTTTGGGTCCTGCAGGTCCGGCCCTGTCCTGTACGGCCCCAGTGTTGTGGTTCAGGAGCCCCTGCAGAGACTGGAGCACACTGCGCTGCTGGACTGTGGTTTTAACAGCTGATTCGATCCCCCTGCGCTGGGAGCCCGGCGTTCCCTGGCTATTTATGGCAGATGCCCCTCTATCAAGCCTGCTCTCTTCAGCCCATACATGGTTGCTGCGGGATGAGGTTACCACGCCGATTTTGGCCCGCGCTCCCCGAGCCCCGTGGAGGCAGCGTCGCGCGCCTCTCACTGTCACTCTCAACTGTCAGCCTGGTTTACAAGAATGGACATTTTAAGAACCACAGCGGCACAGAGCTGAATGGAGGAAGCACTTTTTAGAGTCAAACCCATGAACTTGACTTTTGGAATAGTTTGAAGAACTACTTGGAGTATCGTTCTGTTTTAGCGCCCCCGTTGTGTATATTTTCTCAACCTCACCCCTCCATTCCCTTCAATCCCTCTCTCCCTCCCTCACCCCTCTCTCTCTCTCCTTCTCTCTCCCTCTCCTCTCTCTTCTGTGCTCTTCTGCTCCTGGACTGATTTATTTGGCCCGGTGCAGCACAGCTAGTGGGAAAGCACCAGGCTATATTTGTCGGCTGCTGAGGTTGGATGGGCTTCACGGTGGATGACTTTGGATCCTCGGTTTTGGGTTTACCTTCTCACACCTGCAACCTCCCGTCGCCTCAGCACCGGCTGCACTCCGAATAAGGGACGACGAGTAAGACCCTTTGTTGTCGTGGTTTCAAAGCCTTGAACCTTTCTGTCAGGATAAATGGACTTCACCTGTGAAGCGCTGCACCCAGTCACCTGTTGAGCGTGTCGGTTGAACTGGAACCAAGGCAGAGTAAGTATTCTTTCCTCTGTTTCCTGGTTTAATCTCATTCATGGTATGTGATGTAGTTCTTAGTTGTTTTCTGAGGAATTCAACACTCATTCATCATCTTTGGAGTAGTTTTGCAATGAATTACAAGGCCTACACATCATTCACAGTCCTTGCCAAGTACAGAAGAGCTTGCATGTTCTATATTTCATCTGGTTTTAGGCAGAGTGATGACACCATCCTTTACTGAAAGATAAGGGCTTTAAATGCCCTTACATTGCCTCTCACCTCATTTGTTTGACTTCACTTGGCATTATGCAAAGTCAGTATGCTGGTAAGTTTGCGACCTCTCAGTTTGTTTGTAGATTCTTCTCACCATTCATTAATTTGGCTGGTAAAATATTGAAAGTTGCTGGTGAATTTTGGAAATGACCAGGCCACTTAAAAAAAAAATGAAGCTTAAATCCATTGCCTGGTATGTTGTCGTTCAAGTCCCTCTGTGCAGCGGCAGAGATTTTATATTTTCTGTGATTTCATCACACTGTACAATCTCTTGAAATATGGCTGTTTGCCAGTGATAATCAGAAACAAAATCAGGATCACTATTATTGCAAAGTGCAATACATGTAATTTGACTCAGTGATATTGGTGCAGAGACATATTGACAACTTGGATTAATAGTCAAAGCAGAAGAATGTCATGTGTATGAATGGTAATCCAGAATGAGATCACAGAACTGATGAGTCAATGCATTGATAAATGAATAAGAGAGGACAGCAGGACACAAAAGTTTCTCATTCGCCAGTCAAACTGGCTAGTGGATTCTTAAATTTAACAGCCAGTATCATTACTTTACCTACCAAACTGCTTTCCACATTAGGAAAGAGACCCACTGTTTACCTGCCAAAGTATCTGGTACAGTAGCCAAAACCAAAATTCACCAGTACTTGACTAGTGTCATTAGTTTACCCCCCTGGAGGACTGAGGCAGTGTCCCAGCCTTGCCTCCCTCATGTTGCTTTGCACAGTCTCAAGTGACCACAGCAGTATTAGCATGCCAAGCTCCAGATTATGGCTGTATGGTGGTATGTGTGTGCAGCTGATAGATATCGGGTATGTGTTTGGCTAGGGTGTTGTTCTGACGCGGGCCAGCCGTCATTTCTCCTCAGTTTTGTTTTTATAGAGTGTGTGTGCGTGTGCGTGTGCGTGTGTGTGTGTGTGTGTGTGTGTGTGTGAATGCTGCAGCTGCTTGGTGTCCTGCACCTGCTGCCTCCATCAAAATAAACGGACAGGTTTACTGACTCTCTGCCACAGGACTCTCCATCTATAATATAAGCACACAGACTTGCACAGAGCTCGGTGTTGATCTCCAAGTAAGACACATGCATCCATTGTCAGCCAGCAGTGATACTGTACATACGTACATGTGCTCAAATTCAACTTACCCTGTTAAAAAAGGGTATTGTGCACATGCGTATATGCTCCAGTACTTCTTGTTGGTAAGACTGTTATTACTACTTTGTTGGCCAGTGAGTCTACACTACAACAAAAACCTTGTTTAGGAAGTTGCTTAAAGCACCTTTACCTCTTAGAAAAAAATACAGACTCTTGAAATTTGGAAACTGCAGAAGTCAATATTGAAATTTTGATTTTCTTTCTTTTTTAGATAAATTGTGCATCTCTATGGCAAAGATAATTTTGCAGTATAAGAACACTAACAGAATGTCAGAGATTGTACAAGAGTAGTGGTTAGAGTAACTTTCCTGTAACTGAAGGACACAGGTTCAATCCCCACAACAGCAAAGTGCCTTGTCGACGTTTCCTTGAGCAAGACTTTTGAACCTCTACTTGATCGCTCATTGTAAGAGGCTGTGGTCAAGACTGTCACCTAAAACATGGTAATGTAAGTGTAAAAATGGATTATAAGAAGAGTCATTCCGGTCATCAGCGTCTTCTTTTACTGCGTTTTTTCATTCTGCAGCTATTTTAAAGGAGCATCTTTCAGACTGGGTGGTCTGGTCACCTCTCGCCCTTTGCCCTGTCCAGCGCTTGATGAATGGAATTAACTTCTAAAAGATTTCTCAATGCGTCGCATCCCATTCATATTGGACATATCTGACTCCAGCTGACCGACTTTCACCCATCACACAGCTGCTGAGTTTGGTCTCATCCACCAATTATCCCTGGAGCTTGTACTCAGCAGCGTCTCTGATTGTCCTCGCTGTCTGTTACCATCAGCACCCAGTATGTCAGAGGGCAGAGAGCTTTCCACCGGCTCCCAGTGGCCCGCTGGACTGGAAACAAGCCAGCCTCCCTCAGAATGTACGGACTGCTGTTTGGGTTTCATGCGACATGGATGGGATGATGGTCATTAGATTGGCTCTTATTCGGGTCCTGTATTCTAGCATGTTCCCAGTTACTTATGTGTTTATTCTGGTGTTGTATTATCCTTAAAGTTCCAGTGAAATGAACTCCCATTACGTTTACTTCCAGGAAATCAGTGTATCTTTAATAGTGACCTTATGCTGCACCAGTTGGCGTAAATAAAAATTCCAACCATTAAAACCATCACAGATTTTTATAACAATCCCGCCCCTCCACTCCTCCCATCAAATAAAAATGCCTTTCTCTCCCTGACTGATATTCCATTGATTTACACTTTTAAATGATTTCACTGCGTAATGTCCCGCCCCAACATCCTGTTGTTTCATGGGGTCTTTAAGGTGCACAGCATGGGTTCTAATCTGACCCATGCATGGCTTTGTTGCATCTCTCTCCAATCCTTCCTTTCAACTGAATTTCAATTCAATCCAAGGTGCTTTATTGGCATGAAATCCAAAAGTACTTATTGCCAAAGCAAAGTCGACAAATTCAGATGCAAATGATAGTAATCAAACTTGACCACATGACTGTGACAATGAACGATAAATATACAATTGATATGTCATCAAATTAGTAAAGACAACAATTAGTTAACGGTCAACCAATTTTTTGCATGCTCAAACAGTGTTGGTCACACAATTTTTTTTTTTTACATTGTAAATGGTTCTCCTGTCTGAGACTATGACAGGCCGCATTAGTGGCACGCTCCTTTTTTTCCTTCTAGAATGTATTGGAGTTTTTCATTTGTTGGAAGGTTTTGGAGAGGTAAAGATCTGATTCCTGCATAATTTGTGCAGGAAATTCCTTTCTCTGTCCAGTGGAAAAGCCATAAAAAGTGACCCTGTGACAATACTGAGACATACTGTATATTATACTATACATATACTACATCATATTGAACACTAAACCATGAATCGATCTGACATACTCAGCTCATTAGCTATACCTTGAAGTTACCTCATCGTTACATAATGCAAAGATGTTCCTGCATGGACGATGTAGCTTTAAAGCAGGACAGCCAAGCCGTCAAGTAACCATTTCTGGTATGAAATCCTCCTCTTCCTCCTTCACTCTCTCTCTCCCTCGCTCTCTCTCTCTCTCTCTCTCTCTCTCTCTCTCTCTCTCTCTCTCTCTCTCTCTCTCTCTCTCTCTCTCTCAGTGTCTCTCTCCCTCTCACTCTGCTAATGATTTGCAGAACTTCTTGAGTGTGTCTCTTCAGCATCGGGCCTTGCGCTCATCGATACCCATATAAGAGCAGAGCAGGCAGTTTTCTGTGCCGAGTGTCAGGCAGAGTTGATGCAAGGCAGCAGAGAGGAACGCAGATCTGGATCTGGAGAGGGGATGCCAGAGTAAATGTTTAAGGAAGGAGGCTGGACAGAGGTTTCAGCTCAGTTGCCTCAGGCTCTCACTTGACCTGTGTGTGTGTGTGTGTGTGTGTGAGAGAGAGAGAGAGAGAGTTTGCAGAGAGTGTGTGTACTTGTGCATGTGTGTGCATGTGTTTGTATTTGTGCATGTGTCTATGCACATGTGTCTGTGTCTGAGTGTACATTAGTGCGTTTGTGCAGACTAACCTAAACAGAGAGAGTGTCTCCTAATAAAGGCAGGTCAGAGGAGCGGCTTGGAGAACAGTGCTGCTGCTTAAATTTGGAGCTTGCATTTGCTAGACTTAATAATCTACAACGTTTTCATATACATAATTGTCTATTTTGCTACTCTCTTTCATAGATTAATATAATACAATAGTGATTCAATCTATAACCAGTTCATGAAAGCTTTTCCATTTGCTGTTCTTAACAGCTGGTGTCTGGCAGCTCTTTCCTGGGAAAAGTCACACATAGGAAGTGATGCGTTTTATGTTTCTGACAGCAGCAGCAGCAGTTTGTTTAGAATAAATAGAAGAACTGGGTATTTAGCATGAGCAGTGATATCCACCATGGCTGAACAGACAAAGGAAAGAGCGCCACCTGCAGAAACTCAAACTGCATCAACAGAAAATCCAAGGAAAAAGACGTCACAGTCCCGCCCACACTGTTTGATTGACAGGTGATCTCTGGGAAGAGCAGTGCAGAAATATCACAGCAATGACTTGCACTTAGCTTAGCACCAAAGATGCTACCAAAAATAAATAAATAAGATCTCGTGATTTACCGCTTAAACCTGGTAACACTTTACTTGAAACCTTTCATGCTACCTTTAAGAACAAGACTGAACTATAAAAGCAGACTTTGACACATTCATGAATATGACTATTACTTCCACCTTAGCAAAGCTGTTACCAAGTATTACCAACTTCCATAATCTCTGTGAAATGAAGGAAATCCAGTCATTTTGTTTTGAGTTATTGAAAACATCGAACATCAAAAGTCACAGGTTTGATCCTAGTCATGTGTCCATTTGAAGTGTCCTTGAGCAAGATGTGGAATCCCTAACTCAATGATTTTAAGTCATCAGATCCTCATCGTGATCCTCAGATCAGCGTCACATAAACGCCTAAAAAAAAAAAAAAAGCTAATGTGCCATAAATGGCAGACCCGTTTTTACCTGCCAAAATTGATTTTTTTAACGCAATAGATTTTCCATAGAATACAAGCTTAAAAGCCATCAGCCAAAGGTTACTACTGGTGTTAATTTCCCACCCTGGACTTATAGACGAGCTTGAATTGGTCGTAGATACCAATCCCAGGCAGTGACATTTTTCTACTGCATGCTCACAGCATCATTCATCATGTTCACACTGAATTAACTGTCTCATAGAGTATCCTGTATGAAGACACTGCAAGGCCACGAGGCTCTTTTTCTGAACAAGCAATCAGTAGCCAACAGCAGTGGGAGCATCATAGACCTGGTTACAAAAAGTTGACAGTTCAGTTAACATTGTAGAGGTCAAGAGTGATAAGTGTAGTCTTTCTCTACTGTATGTCTCCTGTTGTCTTTGTAACATTTATCAGTACTGTGATACAATGGAAATCATTTTTCTCTGCCCCGATGCCTCAGAGACAAATGTCTGTCGATTTATTTTACTTGACCAATATAGTGATTCTGGTTGTCTGTGTCATTGGGTTGAAGTGAGTTATTGGTGAAGGATGATCAGGGCAAGAACCTTCTTCACCCACCAAACACAGTGACTGGTGAATCCATCAACCAGCACTATCACCACTTCACCAGCCAAATAGAAATAATAAAAATGGTTGTTTACCTCCCAAAGTGGCTGGCAGAAGTAGCTAAAATATCTTACACTACTAAATTTATTAGCATTTGGCTGTTGGCTAGTGTTAATTTGCCGCTCTGACGATGGTCCTAGCCCAGGGAGTTGATGGCTTGTGTTTGGCTCTGTGAGCTCATGCCATGGTTTTAGCTCAGCAGAAGGCTGGGCTAGATGCCAGGCAGTCATAATGTACACACAGCATTAAGCGCAGTAAAGCTCGGTGTGTATGAAGACGGACTGGAACAAAGGATCGTATGGCTTCGGCTTCCATAGAACGCCAGCCTTGGCCTATACACCGTATGTGCCAGCGTGCTACTGAGCTTCACAGCTCAACTTTGATTAGCTGAAAGATGCTTTGATGTTGTGTTGACAAGAGTCATGCAATGCTTTGATGAGGTACCTCGCCCTGCAGTGTTTACATGTGCTGTGTGTTGCGTTTTATTCATGTGTAAGAAGTGGTTCGCCTTGTGCAATCAATTTTGTGCAATCAAGTGTGTTTCTTAAATTGAGGCTCACATTAATTTGTCTTGGACCCAAGGGAGAATTAAAGTCAGAGCCTGGTGTCCCAGGTCTTTGATTCATAAAGTTGGTGCAGGTTTGGCCAAACTTTGTTTTGCAGCTGACCACATGTTGAGGCCAGAAAATCCTGTGAACAGTCAACACATGAAAATATTGTTTTCATCATAGTTATTACACATTGTACCAAATGTTTCAACAACTTTTCGTTCCTCTGGGAGGCAGAAGTTCAGAAATTCAGCTGCTCCTATGAGCTGGTCAGTGATAGACGGCTGCAGGGCTTTCACAGGCTTCTGTGCAGGTGAGAAAAAGTTGTTGGCAGTAGTTTTCAATTTGACAATGACAATGAAATACTCTTAAACTCATTTTAGTTTGATAAAGATTTTTTGGTAACACTTTACAATAAGGGTACACTGTTAATTAGGGTTAGTTAATGCTTATTAAGCATTAACTAACCCTTAATTAACAGTGTTAATTAAGGGTTAGTTAGGGTTAGTTAATGCTTATTAAGCATTAACTAACCCTTAATTAACAGTTAACTAATGTGTCTGGTAATCATTTACTAATGGTGTTCATGTTAACTAAGGTATTAATTTATACATTATTTAATAGTCATCTTTATAAACTATAAACAATGTATAAATTAATACCTTAGTTAACATGAACACCATTAGTAAATGATTACCAGACACATTAGTTAACTGTTAATTAAGGGTTAGTTAATGCTTATTAAGCATTAACTAACCCTTATTAAGCATTAACTAACCCTTAATTAATGTACCCTTATTGTAAAATGTTACCGATTTTTTTCTAGGGACATGCCATGGATGGGAAAGCCTGAGATTCACAGACATACATATTGCCATTCAAACATTTAGAGTTTAGAGCTGATTTATTGTACATAAAAAATAAAAAACAGAACAGAGAAAATAGCAGATTGTGCAAGTGAGATACAAAAACCCCAAGGGGCTTTTAAAACCACCCCCCCTCAAAATGAGCGAGCTAAACATTTGTCAACAAATCGATAACGAATTCTGCCAAACAAGTCGTCAGTTCTAAGTAATGGCCTGGGTCATGATGTACGTGGTCACGAGCTCCCATGTTGTCACCATCTTGTCCCGCACACAGTCCCCCTCGACTTGTTTACTGCGGCGGTCTTGAGGGAGGAAAGCAGCCCGGGTGACTTTAGTGTGGCTTATTTATAAGAAGAACCTTTGTGAATGACGTGAGGCCTGTTTTGAAATTGTAAATTTGTATGCAGGCGACGAGACAGAGAGTAGGGGGAGGTAGTATCATGTTTGTTGCTGTGGAAGCTGCCAGCAAGATGGGGGGGGAGGGAGGGGACAGGGGGGTAAAATAACAAGATCAGAAATGGAACGGAGAGAGAAAGATGAAGAAGGAAGTAGAGAGACATGAAGAGATGAAACAATGACAGATGAGGAATGCAGGAAGGAGAGGAGGAGTGAGCGGGAGAGAGAGAGAGAGAGATGAGGAATGAGAGGGAGTCGAGTGGGCGGGGCCAAAGGAGCGAGCGAGACGGCCGGGGAAGGATGAGAAATGTGGGAAATGAAAGGGAGAAAGAGTCAGAAAGAGAAGAAGGCAGATCAGAGAGCGGGTGTGGAGCCGGTGGCCTGGTAAACACCGGCCCGCCGGCTGACAGGGTGACCTCTCCCCCAGGCAGCCACTCACAACACATGTTGCCTTATTAGGGGCGTCTACAGGGAGCGGAGGCAGACCAGGGGAGGGTGGGGTGGGGTGTGAGTTTGTGTGTGAGAGGGCGAGAAACAGCATCACAGATTGTGTAAGGGAGAGAGAGAGAGTGTGTGAGTGTGCAAGAGTAAGAAAGAGTGAAAGAGAGTGTGTGAAAGAGTAAGTCTTCATTATCCAGCTCCCCTATTTCCTAAATAAAGTGTTGCCACCAACTTTTTATTTGAGGAATAGAGTTTATCCACATTGTCAGTCTGACATGAATCTTACATTTATATTAAAAGCAAGCAAGTAGTATCAAACTGATGTAAGTTATATGAGGTTAGGGTCTTTAAGGGGTTTTTAAGGGTGAGAAAAAGCATCAGAGATTGTGTAAGGGAGAGAGAGAGTAAGCCAGTGAGTGTGTGAGTGAGCAGTGACAGTATACGTCAATGTAGGTAGTATCAAGCTGATGTAAGTTGTATGAGGATAGTCTTTTAAGGGAGAGAAGGCATAAATTAACGCTTTTCTGTAAATTTTGTTCATATTGGTGGTTGCTTCCCTTATGCTGATCACTGACCAGAGGTCATACATACCTCTGTATTTGCCAATATCACTGGTTACTGGTAAAAATTAGGGAGTGTGTGAGCGAGAAAGAGTGAGAGAGACTGGTAGACCGAGTGAGTCAGAGACAAAGACAGACAGGCTGCTGATTGACGGGGAAAGCAGATTCAATTTACTGTAAACACTGCAGTCAAACCTCATTCAACAGCAACCGAATCTAGTATCTTAACAAAGTTGTAAAACTGGATTCTTCTCTCAAAATCTCATGATAACAGAAAAATGTATTTCCTGTCTTCTTAGGAAAAAATACTTCCTTCACCATGCTTATTCTATCCATCCTATCCACTGTGAATGTTGTTAACTTGTGAATACATTGCTGTGTATGATGCACACTGTATTTTCTGTGCTGGCGTTGGCAAACTGATTTTCCTTCTGGGACGATAAAAGGCATCAAAATGCATCGTCTGGTCTAGCCAGTGTAGAGCATCACATTACCTTTTTCACCACAACACACCGCCTATCAGTGAAACTGTCAAAGCATCTCATCTCCAAGCTATTAGTGTTACATGTTCAACAAAATACTACTGCGAGCAAAACACCATGTGGTCTACCATTAACCCTCTGTCCTGTGTAAAGCATTGCAAAACCAAAAAGCATATGATCTGTTGCCGTTAAGTCTGTACTGAACTCCCTGTATTTGCTGTAATTCTCTACTTGTGGTGTTAACTGCAAGTCAGTGTCTTTTTATTGCTGCGTAACTTTTTTACCGATATTCATGCTGTGTGACTGACAGTAAACTAGGCTCCATCGGTAAGTAAGATGATCTTTTGGCTTGCGTTGTCTTTGTGATTCAAGCTCTCCCTCTCTTTGTTTTTTTTACTAGGAGAGTGGGAAGTCCTTCTGCTGTTTTTATTTATTTAGACAGTTGAAAAGTTGAGAGGGACATGGAGTAAGGGAGACACGGAAGAGAAAGCTCTGACTGGCCAGTGAAGGCACACATGGGACTTGAAGGAAAATCCTCACTTAAAAAAACAGCAGTTGGCGATGTAACTTGCATTTCTGGGCCCATTTTGTTATTCTGTAGTGTATTTTTTTCTTATTCCTGCGAATAATTAGCAATTAACAAGTAGACAATGTCAAGTCACATCAAGATATTAAGGAGGACAACATAAATGTTTCAGCGATCTAAAACATCAACGGTAAACATCAGGTTTTGGTGTCAGTCCCTCAGAATGAAAGAGCGAGGGCTTCTTTCTAGAGCCGCCGTTTTGCACCGACGTTCAACAATCATACAGGGAGAAATCCATCGTAGAAGAGGCAGAGAGACCAATTTCTCCACCAACTGTAGCCTCAATAGACCAGAATGCAGTGCAGCCACAAGACTATCGCTATCATTACTGCTATCGCTCTCTCCACTGAATGCAACAAGTTCAGGCACACTCTCTGGGGGTCGTCGAAGGGCAATCACAAACTAAAGTAGAAGTAGACGAGGCAGGCAAAAAAAGTAAACTACAATACACACATCACAGATTGCTGATAAATAACAGTGTAAGAGTACCTGAGGGTGGATTTTTCCTTTCACCACTCCAGTATCTCTGGGCACAAACTCCTGTTTTCTAATCTTTCAAATTTGGGTTACAGGGAAGGAAAGTCGTCATGTCGCCCCCTGCTGTTTGCATTAAAAACTGGCCATCAAAATAAATTGGATGGTTTGCACATTTCATATTACACAAGGTGAGGTGTGATTACACCTCTTTCCTGTGAAATCTTGATTGCTCACTCTTGTTTTAGAGATGTGACGCAATTATACAATGCAGAAGCAAGGCTGTGGCTGTAGTTCCTTTGTAGAAGTGTCTGTACACTGTTATGCCATCTCATTCACAGCTGATGTAACTTAGTGTCACAACATGTCTGATATATGAGAAGATCAAGTTGTTGCTAATTTGTAATCAATTACTAAAAATCCCCCAATGAGAAAATGAATGGTGATTTTTTTTTTCTTTGAATGCAACCAGTAGATGGCGTAAGTTGACACTTTATTTTCCTATTCAGAGAGGAAAAAGGATGATAGCTGTTCTTCCTCCAAACAGATATTTAGATATTTCACGAGGTCCAAGTGCAGGACACCAAGTGATGGACACCATTGGCTGTAGTGAGGGTTGAACCTGTGACCATCTGGGTACAGGACAGTCTCTCTCCGCCTCCCT
Organism: Centroberyx gerrardi; assembly: GCF_048128805.1. Classification (NCBI taxonomy): domain Eukaryota; kingdom Metazoa; phylum Chordata; class Actinopteri; order Beryciformes; family Berycidae; genus Centroberyx; species Centroberyx gerrardi. The sequence continues at coordinate 24,642,990 of NC_136009.1, forward strand.
GTCCGCCTCCAACCGCAGTCTCACTCTCGCTGTGATGACTTAGACAAGTGGGTTTGGTCATCCATTAGAGGAGACTGTCTGCACCTACTCTATGTGATGCACTGCTGAAACCAGGCCAACTTGTGGTGGTGAGTTAGAGCACATGGAAATAATGCACTGTGTGTGTGTGAGTGTGTGTGTGTGTGTGTGTGTGTGTGTGTGTGTGTGTGTGAGAGAGAGCGAGAGAGAGAGAGAATATACGAAGACAGGGTGACGATGAGTAAAGGGGAAGGATGAGGGTTAGGGCAGAAAATTAAAGAAAGTACTATCCAATCAATTAGCTTGAGTCTTTTTTGTTACACTCCAATTCCTTAACAGGATCAACACCTCAGTATAAATTATGAAATGTCAACACTGTATTAAAGGTGAACACCAGTGCAGTGACTCTGCTTTAAGGGAAGAGGAACAGAACATCTGATTTTGTACCATGCTGGATAATATAAATACTATACATACTATATAGAATGTGACAGCTTAATAAAGCCTCTTTTACTAGCTACTAGACATCAACACTATCAATAAAGGCCATGATCCCACAGTGGGTTGGACTGGTATACAGTATGTTATACTGGTAGATGTTACAGATACTGATACATGGGAAAATGGACGATAGTCCCAATGGCAGACTCATATTATTGTGATGAATTGTGTGATCTGGTGGACTCCAACTGTGTTTAAAAACAGAGTTAGGGAAGACTTCACAGGGTGCAGGCAATTAGCTGCCGTGTTAATAATAATATTTCATATTAATGCAATTACTGGCTGACTGAAACTGGTTTGGCAGTTGGCCATTTTGGCTGAAGCAAGACTAGTGTGTGTGTGTGTGTGTTAAGGGCAGGCTACCATCTGATTTGCAGTAGCCCCAGGCCCATACCCCCCACCCCCCTCCCCCCTACTGGCACCCTCCTCCAATCCTGTTCCAGAGTTTTTATCATCAAGGCTAATTTCTGCCTGTAATCTGATTAGGGGCTCTGAGCTGCTTTAGCACCCTGCTGTGCTGCTCTCTCTCTCTCTCTCTCTCTCTAGCTCTCTCTCTCTCTCCTTGGCAGCTCCCTCGCGTGCACACACACACACACACACACCCTGACTCTCTCTCTCTCTCTCACACACACACACACCCCAGCAACTCTGTCTGGGCTGCAGCTTGCTGTGTAACTGGGGTATTCACTCTGCTGTCTGCTGTGTGTATGTGTGTGTGTGAGACCCGTGGCCGGACCTGAGCGCTGTCTCTCAGTGTGTGTATGTGTGTGTGTGTGTGTGGTCGTGTCACCACCTCCATCCCTGCCTGTCTGCCTGCTGTTAGCACCACCACTACTGCTCCTGCTGACCGGAGGGAGTCGAGCAGCAGGGCCTCCTCCCATCTTCCTCCCTCTCCTCCTAAACATGTTTCGAAACCCATGGATCTCTAGTTACCATGTGAACCATGTGCAGCACTGTGGCCCAGGTAAGGCCTCTGGAGGGGGAACGGGACGCTGGGTCTGGCTATAGCTTAACTCACTTGAATACCTTTATCCATAGTGGAACCGAGGGCGAGCTGAATGCTATAGACTAACTCGCTTGAGTGACTTGGCTAATGCAATTTGGTTTTTCCCTTGCGTGGCTGATGGCGAGCGCTTACTGAATCGGTAGGCAGGGGGATTCGGCTTGGCTAGGCCTCCTTGGTTGATTTCTTACTTTAAATTGACTTACCTTTGCTGTGTTGGACCGGTTGGACGAGGATTCAAGGCAGTGTAAGAGTGATCCGCTCTGATCGTCCCTGTGTCATGCTGTGAGGGATTTAAAAGGCACCAGTGCATTGGAACTTAATGAGTAAGGACAGTATAGTATGAGTTTATATGTGTTTTTATTTATTTTGTTAGCATATAGGCTACTATGAATGTGTGGAGTGTGTAGTTGTGGATTGATTTTTGTTTATAGTATTTTTTTCAGAATTTCTTTACTATCTAAAAAGTCTGGTATATTCAACAGGTGTGTGCAGCTGTGTGGTATCCGTTATGCTTTTTTTTTTTTTTTTTTTTTGGAGATGTTATACCATGTCAGTGTCTTTGCAATGCCCTTTACAACGCCACAAGGTGTATCACTGCCTGCTGAGGTGGAAGAGGACTGTTTCTCCCTGTCTGCTTTCCACAGCTTGTATGTGGGCGAGGGGCAGTTTAGTCAGGGAGTCTATTTTGCACCTCGTCCTTCCCTCTGAGTATTTATAGAAAATCTGTCTCTTCTCCATGCTCACTTTGGGACAGTCAGCACCCTAAGCTGCTCTCTGGCACTGCCAGCCTTCTGCTGCCCACAGCGCACATCTCTTGTTTTGTTGACAACCTGCAGGCCGCTCTAAAGAAAGAAAGCCTGACTGACTTCTGCACACGGGGGTTTCCACTGTTGCAGGCATGTGTGTAAACATACAAAACCACAGACAGACAAACACAGACAGATGCACGCACACACACACACCTCCGCAGCATTCCCACAGGCCTTAAAAGGCTTTGGAAATGAATGGATGGCATTGAAAGCAGCCTACTTGATTTTTTATTAAAATATAGCACCCGGATCCTTCAATATGCCTCAGCTCTCCGGACCTTTCTCCATCCTCAGATCAACACTTCATATCCAGGGGAAAACCCTGTGATGGAGATTTGTGTTGATACAGCAGCAGTGTTTTAAAATTAAGGATTTCAACATGATTTCTTGATTTGGCAAGATAATGAGTCAAAAATTAGGCCTCAAAACGTGCCAATTTTGAGTTCTTGAATTTCACCAAACAAGTCCTTGAAAGTCACTGAAATGTCCTAGAACTTGATGTCCATGTGAATGTCCTCCTCCACCACATCTTCCCACTTCCACAAACTCGCCACACAGTCTTTGAGGGCCAAAATATGCAGGAGATGTTCTGGAGCCGTCTGGAGCGGTAACATGATCTGTCTCCTATACTGGGATACAACTTTACAACAGGCTGCTGCTGCTGTGACGTGAGAGAGTGAGAGAGAGAGAGAGAGAGAGAGAGAGAGGGTCAGCTATGAAGTAGGAACTTAGATATTGATGTGAACTTTCTGACTAACCTTTGTTGACATGTGGCTCACACTGAGGCTGGAAAATGAATGTGACCTCAACATTTAAAAAACTGTACGTCACATTGTTAATGTTTACTCTGAGTGCAAAAAACAACTTTTCACTCCTCAGTAGGATAGAAATCAAGTTTCCTTTTTCAGCTTGTTAGTGGTGGACATTGTATTTTTTAATTCCAAAACAACAATCGTTTGCTAAAAGAACATTTCCTAGAGAAAATATGTGGGCTAGCTGAAAGCAGATGGAAGTGCGCTTGCTTCAGCTTGAAAGGTGAAAATATTGAATTGATATTATTACATTACAGTGATTCCTGACTAAAGACTGGTTGTACTGAACTAGTTGTGAATATGTATAACTGTGATGAATGTGGGTGTGATGAAGGAAATTGCTGGGAAAAATCATACATGCTCAATCAGTCTTCTTTGGATAAAATAAGGTTAAAAAAGCATTTTATTATGAAGATTTCTAGGGACTTTTCATATCAGGAGGGCTTGGGGTCTAGACTTTAAAGTTTGGAAAGCCTATACTAGAGGCTATAACTTTACATTAGCTGTGCATATGTTACACTGTAAAAGCTTTTTTAATCCTGTTCCAAATATGGATGCTGATCTTAAAAGTGAGGGCCTAAAATGGGTTGGAGTCTGTCCTCGTCTATGTGGACACTTTAATCCAAAGGACCATGCAGTATCATGATTGTATGACATTTTTGGCACATGTGGCCCCAGTAGGAATCAAACCCCCAACCCTGGCAGTGTTAGTGCCTTGCTCTACCCATCAGGGACTGATAGTAGACCACAGGATCAATGCTTTGCTTGGTATTGTTGTTGTTATACATGATGCTGTTAGACTGGACATTAGATTCTGTGTTGAGAGCTACATTGAAAGACTCTATGTGGAGATGTGGCACTAAACCAGGGGTGAGCAACATAACGTGACTCTCTTTCATGACAGGCACAACATGTTCTGACACTCTCCATGTTTTATTATGATACTCTCCAACATGTTCAGCAGCTGTTTTGAGTCATGAGCTGAGATATTGAATACTGTGGATGAAGTGTGGATTTATTTTTCTTTGTGTCTAAAGTTCTTGACTGAGTCTTGATTTCTCTCGTCAGGATTTGGATCTAAAGCTCCTGCCAAACTTTGCAGCTCAGCCTCTTTGCCAACTGAAACCTTAAGGTGAGGGAAGAGGAAGCCATTTTGTATGTGATTACCACACAGCAGACCTGGGTCAAATGGTATGATAAAGAAAACAAATCAAATCAAATCAATCTTAGCGTTTGGTAACAGATGGGTGGGGTTTAATGCATGAGGACAATCAGATAAAAGTATCCTAAACTAACTTTCTTAACGTTTTGCTACTTAATGTATCATCCTGTTCACCAAACCCCACCCATCTGGTACTCTGAGCAGGATAAAACAAGGATAAAACAAGTGCTAGACCCAGGTCTGACACACTCGCATGCACACACACACACACACACACACACACAAAGCATTGTCCCAAAATGGGCTGTCAACATGCTAACATAGGTAATAGATGCAAAAGTGCAAAAGAAAAAAAAAAGATAGGAATCATTTACGTTCATGGTTGACAGAATGATAACACTTTTACAGATCAGATGATCAATATTTTAAAGACGCTGAGTGATGAAGTTAAGATATTATGTATTTTTCCAAATGGATATATAACATTTTGTAAGAGTGTTCTTTACAATCCCACGTTCTGTGCTGTGTATTTGCCTTGTCATCAAGATAAGGATATGTAAGGATGTAGGTTTAACAAAGTGCTTTAGCCTATCATGCCTAGTAAGCATTAAAAAGCTGGAGATGGCCGGAGCAGCTTATCCTAAGATACTTTGTTCACATGGCAATAAGAGCCATAATCCAGGAAGTCTTTGCACCAGGCTCCATTTTGCATTAGTTTACAGTGTTTCCTCTTTGTTCGTTCAGCAAGAAAATTACCATCAAAGCTGTGCATGTGAGTGTAATTCACCCATTTTTTTTTTTTATAAAATAAAGATATGCAGTCCTAATGTTTAGAATTAATGTTTATTATGAGAAGTATCAAAATAAATGTGTTTTGTGTTTATGTTTTGTGACCACAAATTGGACAGATTTGCAATCAGAATTAAAATAACCAAGAAACACCACTTCTACATTTCAGAGGAAACAATGCAAAATTTATCTTCATGACGTTACCCAACAAGGCCCTATAGGCTGTAATAGCAGGCATCAATATGTGGCTCATCTCAGTGTTACAAGGAGGCAAAGCAGAAGGCTAGCTGATTATGTATATTAGCATTAGCATTATCTAACAAAGAAGGGTGAGAGAGTTTCCTATAAGCAGATAATGCAATAAATTATAAACCATAAGGCTCTGCTTCAATAACAATCGAAACATGTAGATTATTTGTGAAGCTTATAGAAAAGCGTTTACATTGCAAACTAGAATGGGAGTCTTTGCGATTTAGTGACGTTGACCTTTGCTCCCTGTTAGCCCACTACTGTCAAGGTGAGGTAGAGATGAGATGATATACTTTGCCTTGGGTGACTTGTTGACTCTCCCAGGTAAAGACATTACGACATGATCCTGATTGTCCCATTACCTGTGGAGGAGAGTCAGGACTTGTTGACCCAGTTCTTAAGCTAGATCCCTTCCTCAGGAACATCAGCCAAGCTTGAAGCTTTGCCCTTTGACCGCTCTTTGTCATCTTTTTAAATCCTGATACTGGTTGAGAAGGAAACTATCTTAATAAAATTCACTTGTACCCATCAGGAATTTAACTTGAAATAACTAGTTTCATTCCAGAGTTTCAAGATAATATGGTTGATAGTGTTCAAGTTTGTCGTCTGACTCGGCTTTTTCATCCAGCTTTCAGAGTGACTTCTCCTTGGGTGACAGGACCGCCTTGGTCAAGAGTGTTTCAGATCCCGATGCCAATGTTCTGGCCGTCCTTCCCAAGGGTGAGCTTTGATTCCTACCACTCTCTGCAGAACATAACACATCAGTCTTACCTGTTAATCTCAATCTCTCAACAATTTTATCCCACTAAATTTATATTTCCTTTTCAAACACACAGTTTCAGAGTTAAAGAAACATTTTGAGACATCCATCACAAGGGATTTGGAAATGAACAGGTATCACATGAGCTCATTGCACTTTATCCTCATTCATACACACCCAGACATTTTGATTCATTCAACTTTACAGTCGCTAACCTTCACCCTCTGCCCTTTCACCCTGGCAGGAAAGATAGGATAGCCCGGCGTCTGGAGGGAATTGAAAGCGATGCCCCCCCTGCCCTGATGCCCGGCGGTCTGGTCGCCAACAGGATGCTGGAGGAGGATCCGCCCCGTTACACCCGCGCCTCAGACCCCTGTGAGCCTTGTGTGATGGGTAAGCATGGCATGCTGCGCTGCAGGACTGGCATGATGCTTTAGTAGACTTCAGTTCATTTCCAAAATGTTACATATACCCATTTTGGAAAAGAAATTACCTGAAGTTCATCATTCAATACCTCTGAAGTATCGAGGATTCAGTATGTAGAAATGTTTTTTTGCCAGTCAAGAGTTTAAGTTAAATACTATCCTGTAAAAAGTGACCTACTTTGTTTAATTTGGTACTGTCAATCATTTTATAAGAGTGACATAATAACGGTGAATACCTCATTCTGGAACAAAACTCTTGATGCACAGTGATGAAACTTTTGCCTACCTTATGGTATTGTGATGATGAGCAAAGAATGATAAACAGTATTTGTATGGTTGCATTTATTGGCTGAGAAAATCTGGGCAGGGAAAGTGAATAACAATTACATTTAACAGTCCCTTGAGCAAGGCACTTAACCCCCAGTTACTCCAGTGAAGCTGCTCAGTGGCAAACAGTAGAAGACTGTTTGTACTGGGCAGCTCCCAGGTGTGATGCATGTAACTGTGAAAAATGCATGCTGCATGTTGCAAGAGGTGTAACTATTTATTATGGTGGAGCCATAATAAAGATCAAACCTGATGATGCATTTTGTTGAAGCATGTTGGAGTACTTTTTGGCTGGCAAGGGATGTTGTTGATAAGTAAAGAGCATATTTGTATTTCCACCATCCTCCACAGTGAGGCGCTACAGTCGAGAGGAGATGGAGGCCCCCCAGATGCAGGTGTCATCTCCAGAGAGATCGTCCCGGGTCAGAGGCGGCCGACCGGAACCGACGTTGGTCCACGTTGAGCCGGTCACGTTATCCACCTCCTCCACGCCCACCTCCGGCCCCGCAGACCCCGCCAGCCTCAGCTCCAAGGCCGAGCGCATCGCCCGCTACAAAGCAGAGCGCCGCCGCCAGCTATCGGAGCGTTACGGCATCCTCCTGGATCAGGAAGTGGACATTGACTACACGCCGCGCTACCGTTCCCGCCGTGAGCCGGACGCCTCCGACCGACAAGCCCCCGCCAGGCGAGACAGAGACAGACAGGAAGTGGAGGAACCGGGACGGGAGGCCAGGGTGCCCTACAGCTCCGGAGTGGGCAGGGTTTACATGCGGACTCACCCGGACCACGCCCCTGCCTCCACTTCTAGCCCCGCCCACACAAACCAAGCTCCTCCCCCAACACAAGAGAGGCCCAGCAGGTTCTCGGAGCGAGAGAAGATGATGAACATGGAGAACTACCGGCGCGGCGGGGCTCCCGAGCGCTCGGCCGCTTCCAGAAGCAGAACCCAGGAGCAGTATCAGCCACAGCCGCAGGCCCAACAACAGCACCACCATCAGGACCCCGCCCACCAGGAGCCAAGCCCCGCCTCCACCAGGGACTACAGCCTGGCAGCGGTGCCCAGCTCCCCCCGCACCGCCCGCCGCGCCTCCCTGCCCTCCACGCGCTACGGCATCTCGCCTGGGGATTTGTTCATAGAGCAGCAGGCCCAGAGCATCCTCAACAGACAGGGGTGAGTTTAGAAAGACAAAAAAAAACAAAAAACATATCAAATCTGGTCGTATTTGTTTATCGAGAGCTTTTTCAGACATGCACGTTTGTGACAAAGTGCTTTACAAAGAACAAAGGACACAAACGCAATAAAATCAAGAGATTAAAAACAAGAAAGACCAGACACATCACAAACTCCAAGACATGGGTCTGAATAGTGTTTGATAAAGCTTGGTCAAGAAGACATGATAGAACAACTAGAACAGTGCCAAAAATTAAAAGTGCATACCTTATAATGGGTATGTCTGATAAACTAAATCTAACACTCCTCAAATATGTGACACCAAAGTAGAATTAGGAATACACACACTCACAAGCTCTGGCCCTGGTTCTTGCTGTTTGTGTTGTACTTCTTGTTCTATCTCTTGTTTTTTTAATCCTTTTTGTGTCTCTTGTTTTCTCTAAAGCAGTTTGTGACAAGCCTGTTTGATAAAAGCGCCCTATAAATAAATGAATAAACTTAAAGGTACTGTCCACACACTGTCAAAAATACACTGGGAATATATAAAATAACACAGTGCCATAATGTAGGTCGTGAAAGCCCCGTCTAGTCTAGTGTATTTTTCTCTCCTGCACCATACATTTTTTTATTCTGGCTCTGTGTTTCCTTGTGCCTGATTCCTGTTTCTAGTCTAGTTTTACTACACACCTGCAGATATAATACTGCAGTCATCTGAGCACAAGAGTAGTTCTTTTTTTAATACCACATTGGCCTAGATCTGCCATAGCATCATCATCACAGACTCATCAAGTTCCTCTCTGGATACGTCTAAGTGCTGTATGCTGCTGCCCATGAAGCATGAAATGATTGGTAGTAGCAGCGAGCTAATTGGTAAGGCTAGAAGTCAATCTTACCATGAAGAGTCTGATGTTGTGTCTACAGTCTATTTTCAGTGTACATTCAGTCTCAGAGGGTTTAAACTCCATGAACCCCAGTTTCTCCCTCTGTATAAGCACACTGCTCCACTGGGTGCTGCTGTAAGTTAGCTAAGATACCTTGTTGACTTGGCAGTAAGAGTCATATTACTTCCTGCAGTTCAAAGTTAGTAAAACGTTCACAGAAAAAGTCTGAGACAAATTCCTTTCATGGTATTTATTTAACTATGCTCACCGGTGCTAAAAAGTTGCAAAAGTGCAGAGACAAACGTTTCAATACTTCATCATCGGTGTCTTACAATCAATGGCACAAAACTTATTTAACTTAATGTATGGGTTAACACTAGAAAGGCCAATGGGGTCCTAAGAGAAGACCAACAAGCCTTCAATAGAAAGGGGGAAATGTAGTAATATAACTATTATTTCCTTGCATAATGTAGAAAATCTAACTGCACTGGTTTTGTACAGAAAGTTGAGGAAAAGCCATAGAGGAACATTTTGAAAGCTGAGATATTTCAATCCCAAAATTTTAAATAAATGTCTTTTGACTGCAGTTTGACCTTAGTGTTAAGTCCACTGGGTGCCCAGCTAGCCGACCTGCTGCTACCACTATACCAGTGCTGAGATCTTTCTAGACTGTGGGTCCAGCTCAGTCATGCTAGCCCTGCTCCAGTTTCACACAGGAAGGAGCTCTGGGGAGCTCATCAGGAGCCGGGGGGGCTGGGGGGGCGGGGGGTAACGCCTTGCATGGCGGGGCGGGAGGGACGGTGGCAGGGGAGGTTTGTCGAGGGGATACGATTTCCCTGCTTCCCCCGAGACGTACCCTGATTTAACCACAGCTTCGTTCATTAGCTAACAGGTTATGTCACTTTCTTTTCTAAACTTTAATGTGCTACCAGGATAGGAATCAGGATCGTTACACTTGTGAAGTGATGCATGTACAAGAATTTGTCTTACATAGTAGCCTACATACTGACATGTATACAAGGACAACATGACTTCACTTATAAAGGGGCAGTGCAAGACTATGAACTGAAGAGTATAAATATCAGAAATACGATCCATATGTATAAAGGTTGAAGAGTGACATCTGTTAAGAAGAATGAAGCATCTGCAACAATTGAAAATAGCCACCTTAACATGACAAACCACAAACCCTTTATCCTGTTTCTGCAAAGAGTAATTGGAGAGTACAACATCTGCAACAACTGAAACTAGTCACGCTTTCACCTAAACACACAAACCATTCAGCTGATCATCACGTTCCACATTGTATTGATCCTTGAAAGAGTGATCAGAGGTTTATCTCAGGGTTTGACACTGTCACCACATCGTCCTGTAGCCTGGCAGTCCTGTCAAAGAGCGACTGGTCTCTCGCCACAGACTCAGAGAGTGACACTCTGTCAGTCATCAGCTGGCCCTCAAGGTACTGTCGGCTCTGGATGCCTCTGATGTGAAGACCTACCAAACCCCCTTTGTCCACCGGGTGCCTCTGTTTCAGCTGGCAGCGTTCAGCCGATGTTCAGTGAAGCTCTGGTCACAGGCTATTTCAGTGTGACTATTGAAAATGGTTGAAATGTTTTTCTTGCACTCAACGCTCTGTGCTCTAAAAGAAAATCTCTCACAGGGTATCTGCGGGTCCTTCAAATATCTGAAAAAGTCTTAAATTATCTAAATTTAAAGACTTAAAAAGTAGTAAAATGTCTTAAATACAGTATACAGTTCACCGTGTAATAATGGTGATGCAAATATGAGTTCTTTGTTACATTCAGTGATAGATTTTTTACATTCAGTGATATTTAGTCAAGGGGAAATAAGACAAATGCCAATAATTGTGTAGTTTCACCAAAAAATGTGAATGGGACCGGCGGTATAGTGTTGGTTCTTGTTGGTCACATTATGCATGTCCACTCTGAGATTAATACAGAACAGGGTATGTAGTACAATATGCGTTGTATCTGCTTTACTAAACACAGTTGGACTTCATGTCCCTTAGCATTTAATTTCCTTTTGTCCTTTTTCTTATTCTGCCCATTTATAGTTTCAGAAGTTTAATTTGCTATATTAAATCAGAAATAGGCTGACAGCTTTGTTTCTTTGTTATGGTTGTTAAATTAGCCTTAAATTCAATTAAACGTCTTAAAATTGGCTTTCTGGAACTTGCAGATACCCTGTCTCGGTTGGGAACACATTAATATGGGAAGATAGTAAAGACAGTAGATTATAAAGACAGTAAAATAATGAAGTCAGCTTTCTAAAGACAGGTCCCCGGTGGACAGGCATCCTAACTCTTTCCAGTAGATATCCCTTATAACTACCCATTATCCATATTATCTCTCCTTCAGTAATGCTTCCCTTATTAATTCATGCCATCATCTCCCACTTAACAGGTGTTTTTAGGTTTTATGAATCTGAGTGGGTTGCAATTTTTCAACTGACAAACTCTCCTTCCAAACTTAATTTTGCAATTAATTTAACCCTTGTTTACCCAGAGATGATTTACTGAACATGTACAGTCTTTTTTCAGCTCTTTTTCTGGAACAGTTGGGGGATAGCCTCTTCCACCCTGTCCGTCTCGTGGCGGTACCATCATTACAAGTGCCAAGCTTTGCTCAAACCTGCAGAACTTTAAATTCTAGTCAAGATCTCACGGTTTCTAAAGATACCAAATATGTCATGCTCACTTACATGAACAAGACATGCACAAGACATGTAGAATTTTTCCATTTGTAATAATGCAGTCATAAAAAATGGCATCTTGGGGTTTGAATATTTCACTTAATAAAAGCAAGATATAGGTTCAATTATGTGTTGGAACAAGTTGATACACAATATATATGACATGGTCGTACATTATGGGAAAAAAAAAATCTAACTTTGAAACTACTTAAGGGGAAATTTAAGGGCAAAGTCAGTGTGCAAGGGGATAGAGCTGAACTTTAATGAGCGAGCTCTGCCAGTGAAATACCTTCTGTTCCAGGAAACAGAGGCAGTTGACCCGCTCCATGCTACAACTCGTCCGTCACATGAATCGGGCAGACACTCTATAAATACACCCAGAACTCTGTAAAACTGTACGTCCGTTTGTTTAGTTGTTACAATACCATCCACCATATATCCGCCACACCATCTCGTCACATCGGTGTGTCCGTGTGTGGCCTGGGTTTCACGAGCAGATGAGTGGTGTTAGTGAAGCGGAGGTGATGGGGTGACAACATTAGTCAGCTCCAGGCCCTGACCCAGCCAGTCGGTGTCCCGCTGACTCAGCACTTGTCAGCTGAGGCTGCACTTACATCCCCCCGCCTCAGAAGCCTGTTAACCCCGATGAAATTACATCCTGTGACTCTGGTACCCTGCAAATGACTTTGACATTGTCATTGCATAAGACACGTACTTCCTCTCGAGAGTTTACATGTGTGTTCCTGGTATGGTATCATGCTAAAAGTGCTTTTTTTGAACTGGGCTTTTGAGAGAGAAAGAGATTATCAGCAAGCTAAATCTTTGATTTTATCTGAGGTACTCTTGAAGGTTTTACTCTTAGACTAGCTGGAAGGTAAAGGTTTAGCCAGAGTATATTTTTGGAGCGGACAGCGACCCAGATACGCTACATTGCTGGCTTGCTGATAGCCTGTGAAAGGTTGAAGGGCCCGCAGCCAGCGTTTGAGCTGCATGGACAGGTGAAATCCACTGAGGCATGGCTAGCCTGAAGAAACCTTCCCAGGGGATTATTATTATTATTAGAGCTTGAATGGTTTCATCAGGACACATTACTAGCCAGTTAGCTTCCTAACAGCTTCTGTTTGATGGACATTGCTTCATTTACAAGAAAATCAAGTAATATCACACTCTTTTATGTGCAAAAGCTGGAAAGTGTTTATTGCTATAGCTACCTTACGTGTTTTAGCAAAGCTGTCTTCATCAGTGGCATCTCAATAAAATTAGAAGAGAACATATAGTGTGTATACTGGTTTTAGAAATAGCATGAACCAAGGATGTATTCTGCTTTCCTCTCTCAACTTCATATCACTTTTTAACCGGTGCAAATGTCTCTCAATGTATCTCAATGGCTCTGGCTGTCTGTGTGGCCTAATCAGCTGCTAATGCTAACCAGAGTGTTAGGCCACAATAGAAACGTGTGTTCTCATGTAGCGTGAGCGCTGTTTAAACCCTTCATGCCATGTCAGATGAAGCAGAGGCCCATTTTATGTCTGGCTTAGTGGTCTACAATGAGATTAATGCAACCTTTGGCTACCGGGGGTCAAAAGGTCATAGATTAAAATAGTTTAGCTTACTTTTTTGGCACGGAGACATGAGAGAGAGGGTTGTTTGAGCTAAGACTCAAATTTAAACCCAGTGCATGCAGCTAGTTGACCTTGTTGCCATTCTAGTGTAGGATTTGTGAGCTCATGTTGGTCCCGTGATAGTCCCATGTCATAAACTTGCATGCCGTGTTTCTCGATCCGGGGTTGGAACACATTTAATCAGATGAGATTAATTACATGGCAGAATTAAATTTTACTTGATAAGGGTGGGAAGTTAACACCAGCCAAATACTGGTCAATTTTAGCTGTGGCTTGTAAGTTTGTCTGCCGTAACAGCCACCTTAGAAGGTAACCAACTACTATTTAGAGGCCCTATTCTACTCAGTCTAGTTGGATGGTAGAACAGTGGCTGGTGAATTTTGTGATATGTTAGCCATTGTGGCCATTGGACAGAAATTCAGTTTCCTTCCCCGTTGATGATATTGGGTCATCTCCCATTTCAAGTTGAATTGTTTTGGAGAGTATTGTAGCTCCTTAATTGGAATTGGAATCTCAGTGTCCCTTATCCATTCCTCTCCCTTAAGAATCAGAGTAAGAGAACGATTGTCCAGGGATGAAACCGTCCAAAGGCCCCCAGAGTGGAGTCCAGACAGGCAGCAGGCCAGCAGACACCGTGCTCAGGGGAACACTGCTCCGTTCACGGCACAACACTCAGACCCCGCCTACCAGAGGACCGTTCCCCAGCCTCAGCCCAGCCCTGGGCACCAACCTGCCCACGGCCAAACGGCCTACCCACCTTCTGCCCTCCAGCCCCATCACCCCAGCCCTGCCATGGACCCCCAACCCTATTTGGCCATGCCTGCCCCAGTGGCCACCACCAAGCTGCCTGGTCCTCCAGAGGTACCACCGCGGAGGAGAGTGAGTGCAGACCAAATCTACACCACCCACAGAGAGGCTAGGCTGGAGGCCAGGCAGGCGCTGAAGGAAGAGGCCCACACGGAAGGCCTGCTGAAGAGCAGGAAAGCTGTGCTACCCTCGGAGATCCGCCGGAGGGAGAAGAGTGTGGACGACCCTCAGAGAGGCCGGCATGAAGACATGGAGTGGGAGAACTACAGTGCAGGGGGGAGGAGGACGAGTCGAGCTGAGGAGGACTGGGAGAGGGAGAGACCCAGGGAGAGGGGGAGGGAGAGAATGAGGGAGAGGACCAGAGAAAGAGGGAGAGACGGCCAAGAGGAGACAACATTTAGATCTATGGAGCCTTCCCACTCCTCTCCACGCCAGCAACACAGACAGCAGCAAACCTTGCAGCCTGTGTACCAGCAAGAGCCCCAAATGCCGCACCAAGAGCCCCCGAGGCAACAACAGTATGAGCCCCAAATCAGACAGTATGGCGCCCAAATTCAGCAGCAAGAGCCCCCAAGGCAACAACAGTATGAGCCCCAAAAGAGACAGTATGCCGCCCAAATTCAGCAGCAAGAGCCCCCAAGGCAACAACAATATGAGCCCCAAAAACGACAGTATGGCGCCCAAATTCAGCAGCAAGAGCCGCAAAGGCAACATCAGTATGATCCCCCAAGACATCGGCAAGAGCCCCAAAGACAACAAGAGTCTCAAAGACAGCAGGAGTATGAGATCCAAAGACAAGAGCCTCAACGACTGCAGCAAGACACCCAGAGGAAACACCAAGAGCCCCAGCTACAGCAGGAGTTTGAGCCTCAGAGGCAGCAGCAGCAGCAGGAGCAGCAGCAGGAGCCTCCAGGGCAGCAGCAGTCTGACTCGGCCGTCTACCTGCAGAAGGGCTCCTCTCTCCCCCACGCCAGACACAGGAGCACGGAGATGAGCGGAGGCCCCAAACCCAAGATACGAACTCGCTCCATGTCAGATATAGGAGTGAGCCAGCGCTCTGCCGTGTACCGGAGCATTGAGAGGGCAGCGGCCAGCAGAGAGCCAGCGTCAGCGGGGCACCACGGCAGGGATGGAGGGGTGGCTAACGGGGAGGTGGGCGCCCTGGACACCAGGGTGTCGGTAGCACAACTACGACACTCCTACTTGGAGAATGCCAACCGGAAGCCTGAGTTGTAGGTCCACTGGCATGGGCGTTGTCTTGCATCGCTGACTGCTGTCTAACCCTGCAGCAGTGTGCTGTCGCCATAAATAATAATAAAAACAACGCAAAACATAAAGCTAACAGAACATCATTCTGTGGCATGAACTGTGTCAAAGATAGTCTAAATTGTATCGCTATGATGTCTACCATTGTTATTTGTATTGTGGTGTTTGCAGTTTGTTTATTTACCTTAACTTGCTTGTGCAAGTTAGCATTAATTCTTGTTGTGCAACTTCATTTTTGGCAATTGATTGCCGCTGCATGTTGTGAGTGGCTGATGGCTATTCACAGTTGGGTTGCTGTGCAGTTGGGTTGTGCTCAGCTTGTGTGGCAAGATCAATGTGTGAGTGATCTACCCTTTTAACTTGAATGCAGTTGCCACAAAACTTTTCATCCACTAAAACCCATATCAAAACCAGTCATCGCTAATAGTTCTCTCACTTGTATTCTCCCTTTGTGTTGTCTTCGTCAATCTTTCCAAATCAAAACGCCACTCCAAAAGGGAGGCTACTAAAGTAGATCTGTCAGCAATGGAGGTAGATCCGGCTAGCGGCGGCGATCGGGACAGGGGGGCACGGAGGCCTCGACGCTACATCACCCCAGGAGACAGTCGCATGTCGGAGAGGTTTAGGACCCAGCCCATCACCTCTGCAGAGCGGCTGGAGTCGGATAGGTACAGGAGGGCCTCGCTGTAGAGGTCCATAACAGCTCAAACCCTTTTCTTCAGAATCAGAGTAATTTTATACAAGTACAATAATGTTCACAATGTAGGGGATGTTCATTATGGAGATCCTATTGAAGGGCGGAGCATGGTTGTTGCTGGGTCTGGAATTCAGTTCATGATTATATTCTGCGGTTCCTCTCTTGCACTGAAAAATACAGCTCTAAATGCTGTGGTTGATATATATGTGTCTCTTCCCCAGGTCCCGTCTGAGTCCAACACAGCTTCAGGACGTTGAAGGCAAGTAGTCTGCTCTTCAGTCATATGTCTACTGTATATACTGTACAGTATATACAGTATGGTCCGCAGTCAAAAAGTAGGGCGCATGCTCCTTTTTTATATTCTTTAACCATTCATTGGAGAACAGAAGAATAGACAAATATTTTGGAATTAAACCATTATATACTGTATAAATTGCAAGATTGTTTCTTTCAGTTGCTAACCATTTGATACTGTGGGTATAGTGCAGGTTTACAGGGACAGCTGAATGCTACAGTTCCTCATGACTAGTGTCATTACTATTCTCAGCTGGTTCAGCCTTCTTCTCTAAACTTTAGCCTATCTTAGTGCCTTTTTTCCAGCGTTTCAGGTTCTGTTGATGCACTGTAGCACGACATCATTCTTCTCCTCTTTTCCGGTAGATGAAGGAAAACTTGACGAGAGGGCCAAGATGAGTGTGGCAGCCAAGAGATCTCTCTTCAGGGTACAGTCCCTACTTTACGTACATTTGAATCATTATGGCAAATAATGTTTTATTCATTCAATCTCATAATCTCAAAGCTGTAAGATGGATTTGTGTGCACATTCATAATCAAAGACATTGGAGGTTGTGTAAGTTCACGTTCTGTAACAAAATCACCTTCCAAATGAGTTAGACTGCAAGTAATTGGCTGTTCAGAAAATTCAAATGGATATGTTTTTTGTCATGTATATATCTATTGGTTATGGGATTTGATCTCATCTGGGTCTCTTTCTATGCATTACGCTAAACTGAACAAAAAACATACTTTTTCCTGCCGTTTCCTGGCAGGAGCTGGAGAGGACATCAGATGGCGGCGTTCCCAAACCTCGCTCTCGTAACGCTGCTGTGGAAAGGCGTCTGAGGAGGGTCCAGGACCGCTCACACACACAGCCGGTCACCAACAAGGAAGTGGTCATCGCTGAAAAGTAGGTCTTAGATTAAATCTGTCAGTTCTTGGTTTTATTATAGGCTTATGTTACATCATACATAACAGTTGTAGAGAATACTGCTATTGCTTCTTCTTTCTTCCTTTCTTTTCTTTTCCTTTCTTGTCTTCTCCTCTGTTCCTCTGTCGTCGTCTGTTGTCTTCTTTCTCTTCCTTCCCTCTCCTCTACTTTGATCTCCTCTCCACTCCATCTTCACACACTTCTGTCAACTTCTTTTAAGTTTTTAAGTCTTCTCTTTATTCTGTTCTTGACTTGCCTCTCCTCTCCTCTCCTCTCCACTCCTCTCCTCACCTCCTCAATCCTCTTCTCCTCTTTCTTCTCCTCTCCCCTTCTCTCTCCTCCCAATTTCCCTTCATCTCTTCTCCACTCCATCTTCAAGCATCCTGGTCCATTTCTTTTCTTTCTTGTTCATTTCTCCTCTCCTCTCCTCTCCTCTCCTCTCCTCTCCTCTCCTCTCCTCTCCTCTCCTCTCCTCTCCTCTCCTCTCCTCTCCTCCTCTTGCCTCATCTCCTCTACCCTCCTCATCTCTTCTCCTCTCTCCTCTCCCCTCCTTCTCTCCTCTCCTCTCCTCTCCTCTCTCCTACCCTACTCCTCTACCACTCTTCTTTCTCACCGACTGTATTTTCCACTGCCTTGTATCACCTGTCTTTCACGGTCTTTTTTTCCCTGTCTATACTTCCTTTTCTCCACTCTAAAGTGAGCCTGTTATGTCCTCACAACCTGTGGGTGTCCACACCATGGTCGCTCGTGTCCCCAGCCCCACTGTAGTCAGCACCACCGTGACTAGCTTCAGGTACAGCTGGCCTGGTGTGTGCTTGCTTTTGTGTGTGTATATATGTGTGTATGTGTGTTTACTTACTTGTTCTATACTTTGACATCTAGAATGTCGCTGTTGTGTGAAAACTCTGTAACTTCAATGTTTTCACTTCAGTTGAAGGATTTCATTGTTCTTCTATGGGTTGAGAAAATGTTCCGACCTCTTGGGCTTATGAAACCCTTTTGAAACCTGGTGGATAATGTCAAAAATGCATTGTCATCAAGCTGAAAACAATATGTCGTCCCTGCCTCAACATCTGTACATCATGAGGACCACAACGGAAATAAGACTACCATCATAGGGGATTATATTCATGCTCAGTGTGTGTTAAAGTCATTAAATAAATCAGCTAATTTGGAACAGACAAATTACAATTTCATTAAATTCGCTCTTAATCCCTGTACCAGTAATTCCCTTGATCATTTAATTTGTATTAAACCAGTTGAATGTTCCATAGAGACCTTTTACTCTCCATCGCCCTCTCCTGGTCGCTGTGCTCCTCTGTTTGCCCAGCTCACCTTACCTTGCTATTTCTGCTGCCTCACATGCTGCTGCTTCCTCAGGAATAGCCGTGTGCACCTTATAGGGGAAGGAAGCCAGTGTTTACACAATAGCTCATTCAGTACTTTCCATGCCCGGTTTCCAAGCATTCCCTGTCGCAGCGTTTCTTACGCTCGGGTCACAAATATCAGTGAAGAAATGGGTCACATACTGCATTTTATGGAAAGGTCAGAGGTCGAGCCAGTTAAAGCCCTCTGGATGGCTGGGTTCACGTGCCCGCAGTTTGTTTACTGACCCAGGTTTAACTTAGCGCACTGCTGGGAGCTCGCCATAACCCCCGCAAACAACCAAGTGCATTATATGATTATCTGGCATTTGTACGCTGATCTACTTATATCTCTGTTGCTGCCCCTGTCATCTGACACAGACGTCACCGTTATTCACCCAGCGGATGTCTGCATGCATGTTCAATTCTTTGGTAATCAGTGGGAGGAATGTGTATGATCAGTTTTTATTTGTGATTTTGAGTTTTTAGCAGGATGTATTGTCTTTCAATACCTTAGCATGCTTAGGCTACTACAAAACTTCTTATACTAGTTCAGGTGTTTATTAGAGACATGCTACTATTGGAGACAGGCTTTATGTCATATAAAACTGAGATTTTACAGGTGAATAATATATAGTATGCACACAAATGTATGGTAAAATATTCTACTTCTATCTAGTGTCCTGTTTAAACTCAGATGCAACCTCAAATGCCTCTGTCTCTTAATGCAGTGATGATATAATGTTTGGATGATGCATGTTTTGATGGTTGGACAAGCTGTTTTGTCACCAATAACAACAAATCTTTTAACCAGACGTTTGTTAGAGGCAGTTGTAATTTGTTAAAACATCAAGATCTCCCAGTCTATAAAATTGGCTGTCATTTGAGACTAAGTTGTTATTGGACAATATATTATCTAGTCCAGCTTGTTGACATGACCTTGGTTAATCATATACAATATTAAATGGTATGTCTCTTGTTCTCCAGTCTAGTAAATTTAGCCTGTCACTCTACTCACTAGCCCCCTCCTCTCCCTCCCCAGCCTCCAGACTTCCTCCCAGCCAGGCTCAGGGGTCCAGGAGCAGGAGCAGGAGACCCAGGAGCTCCCGGAGCTCCAGGAGACCCAGAAACCAGCTCCGGCACCCGGCCCCGGGGTGAAGGGAGACGGCCACGAGCTGCTTCCAGACGAGCCTGACCTGTCCACCCTCAGCCTGGCTGAGAAGATGGCCCTGTTCAACCGACTGTCCCATCCCACCGGCAAGGCCACCGAGGGGGGCGGGGCCCGGGGGGACACCCGCCAGCGCAGGGCCAACGCCCGCTTCCAGACCCAACCCATCACCCAGGGAGAGGTGGAGCAGGTACACAGTTTTTTACACCCATTTATTTTTTTCTTGAAAGGAAACAACAGTAACAATAGTAAAAAAAACAATGGCAACAATGAGAATATTATAAATGTATAATAACCTTTCTTTATAGGGCACTTATCAAAACAGAGTTACATTGAGATAAAAAAAATCTGTAATAAAGAAGGAAATTAATACTAAAAAGCAAGGACAATACTACTACTACTACTATTACTACTACTACTACTATTAATAATAATATAGGCTAGCATATTTCTTAACAAAGTTTACAAAGTGCTGTAAATAGAAGGAACAAACTGTAACAGTCAGCTATAATACATAGAAGACAAAGATGGCAAGTTCACAACATTACGATAGATTTGTTTTCTTATCCCCCACCCACGTACCAACCCTTCATACAGTGGCATCCGTCTTTGGCGTCTCTCCACAAAATAAGAAAGAGGAAGAAAATAAAACAGAGGGAACAGAATCAAAGGAACAGTGATGAGCAGTTAAACTCTGGCCAAATGTCAGGGGTGCAGGCACCAAGGTGAAATGCTTGCAACGTTGCAAAATAGTGAGGATAGCATAGCGACAAAAGCGTAATCACAAAGTTGTGACCTCATTCAGTCAGTGTTTTCAACCAGGGTAACCCAGCGCATCAGACGTGTGGAAGCCTATACAAGTGAACTGTCTGCTTCACCACCCGCTACCTAATGTATTTCCACAATGTCAAACAACTACTATGGTTAAACAATTCTCGGATGAAAGATCTTGAACAGGCCCCCAGCTAGAGTCGACTCACTTCCAGGTCACTTACATTTATTGCAGCGAGGCTGAAGCAGCGCACCAGTTTCTCTGGTGCTTGGGGGATAAATAACATGGTTATAGACAACCTAGCATGCACAGAGGGGTCAAAGGGTTCATTCCCCTCTTGCTTTGCAACACAGTAGCCTCTAGATGTCACACATGACCACAACTCATATAAGGGACTGGGGCAGACTAGGGGCAGACATTATTTATCCGGGGGGTATCCAGGGTTAGGGGCAGACATAATTGGGAAACTTTCTGGGCAACTGATGTGCAACAGTCTGCATCAGCATTGGTGCTTTAGTCATGCAGGAGTATCTTGTTTCCAGGAATAGATTTTTGACCTTTGATGTTGCCTGTTGGTGAGAGTATTGCCCATCTGCATTGCCAAAAAATTGGCTAGTGTGTCACCACCTTACACAGAGATATTGTCCTGTGTGCAAAAACTGTATTTGCATCCCATAATTCCATACGGTGCTCTTATTTCACATGTTATAACCATTCTTTACTGCATAAGCACAAGTGAAGAATAAGATGAGTACATAAGAAGAACTGATATTCCTTGAACAACTATATATACACACTGAAAACCAGAGATGTGATTACAAGAAACCGAGCTTCAGATGCCACATAATAGATTGACTTCACCTCCATGTTCCCAGTAGTGAGTTACAGTTAATCACTGGTGTCCACACAGGAAGCTGAGCCAATGGTTACCTCTCCGGTGTCTAACAGCGACTTACAGGCCAATCAGGGAGAACATGTAAGACCCCCTGCTGCCTGACAGAGCTTCTGATTGGTTGCATTTGAGCTAGAAGCTCCTGCTAGTGACCAGTGATGTCTTGATGGCAGCTGCTGCTTGTGGTAGCTTTTAATGCGAATGCTTAATGATGTTCATTAATGCAATGTAGCCTGTGGTTTTAAGGTTACGATGACAATGTAACACAACAGATATCATTCCTGTTGCATTAAAGTGTTACATTTATGCTTCGTCATGTGGTGTTAGCTTCAATGTTAGGGATATTTGTACCGCCTTGTTTGTTTTCAGAGGCTCCTCATTGCTGGAAGTCAGCTGCTCCTCTGAAATGCTTGTTCAGAGCATAACAAGCATGGGATATTTCAGCGCAATGTGGTGTATGCTCTTTTACTCTGTTACAAAAATCGCTTACCTTGAGAATAAGTATGAGGGCGAATCTGGCCTTGATATTGACTGTGTGCATAATGAATGTGAGAGAGTCAATACAGGACCTCAAGCTTCTTTCAGATGGCTGCGTATTGCAATCTCTATGGTTTTCTAAAGTTGGACCAAACTACATTTCAGAAAGTCTTAAGAGGTCATGTTTTAGTTCAGAGTTTAATAGTTTTATCGAGAACTTTGAGATAGCATCCTGTACATGAAGTGACCTCTTATAGCGTTTCCCTTGGTGAATATCAGCCCCTGTGAATTTCTCATTTTCACTCATATTTGCTCATTAACCATCTGAATTTTGTGATTCATGAGACTGGAACCGCTTTATTTAGGTCTACTTTAGTGAATTTATTGTTGCGTTGAATGGTGATATTTCAGTCCTCATTCCTGACCAATCACAATAGCACAGACTTACTTTGTGTTGTTTTTTTTTTGTGCCTTTATAGCCTTTATTTATCCAGGGAATGTTATCTGATCATGCTCTTTTTCAGCTCCACCCTGCTTCACATTCGCACAGCTAACCACATTCACACCTGGAAGCTGCCCAGTACAACCACAGTCTTCCACTGTTGGCCGGTAAACAGCTTCACCGGAGCAGTTAGATGCCTTGCTCAAGGGCTCCTCGACGATAGTTATTAAGGGAATAGGGAGAATTTTTCACTCGCTTTCCTCACCCAGACTTCCCTGCTGCATCCAAAGGACGCCACCGCCAGTCCCATGAATCATGAAAATCAAATAGTCAGTTGGTTAGTGAGCAAATACAAACAAAAATAAAAAGTTATGGGACTGGATCCAGGCTAGAGGAATGGCATTCTGGTGTAAAACAATGTTTATGAACGTCGAGAATGAGATGCTTGTGAATGTCAGAGTATAAATGTTGAATGAGTGAGAGTAATTATTTTGCATGACAGGTTTATGAATGACTCAATTATTTCAAGGCCTGTCCTTCCCAAAGCCTTTCTGGATGTTTTGTGAATGAAAGAGTCGCTGTACAGCTGAGGCTTCAAAAGCAAGCTTGAATTACTGCTCTATTTATTTTTGCCTCATCTGCTTTGACTGCTACTACCGTTTGCCTCATCTATCTATACATCCATCTATCCATCCATCTATTCATCCATTCTTCTGCTACTGCCTTACAGTTGTTTCCTATTCCCTTCCCTCTCAAACTTCATCCATTCATCCATCCATCCATTCATCACCACGCATCTACCATCCATCCATTCCCATGTTCATTCATCCATAACTTCTCTATCTCAATCACATCTATCTTTCCATCCTTCCTCCCTATCCATCCTCTCATCTCTCCTGCTCTCATCTTATCCATCCTAACTTCTGACATCTTCTCTGCTGTTCCTGCAGCTGCAGAACGGAGGCGGGGTCAAACTGGAGCCCCTGTCAGCCTCCCTGGTCCGCTCCGTGGCCGCCGTCACCTCCCAAGCCTCAGTCACCACGGTAACCATGACGGCAGGCGGCGGCGGCAATGTTGACAGTGACAGTCTCCGTCCAGGGAAATCCACCGCTGTCCCCTACAGCCCCGCCCAACAACAGCCCCCTGCCTCCAGCAGCGCCGCCGGCAGCCACCAGGAGAGGGCGCTGAGGTATTTCTCCATGACCCAGAGCGGGGACCCCAGCCCCCCTGAGCCCGAGCTCACCTCCTCCCCTCCCCTCTCCGAGAGCCGGGAGAGAGGGGGGGCTCCTGCCGGCTCCTCCACTGGTCGCAGGCAGGAGGGGGAGGAGGAGGAGGTGGTGGTGAGGGGGAGACAGCGGGGAGGAGCCAGAGAGGAGAGCCAAGGCAAGGGAAAGCCGCACTCCCCCGACAGGGACAGGGAGAGGGACAGGCAGCTGTACCAGCCTCAGCCCCAGCCTCAGCCCCAGCCTCAGCCTGCTGTCGACCCCCCTCTGCCCAGCCGGAGAGCCACAGAAGGAGACTCCCAGGAGAGGAGGGAGAAAGGAGGAGGAGGAGGAGGAGGAGGAGGAGGCGGCTACCTGAGAGAGGCTGCAGCAGCTCACAGCTCCTCCACACAGGAGCTGCAGCACGCCGAGAGGAGCAGCGGCAGGAGCCGGGCGCTCGTCTCAGGTAGGAGGCTTCTCTGATTCAAGCAGGAAGGAGACAGAGAGAAGGGGCAGAGGGGGGAAGAGACAGAGGGATGGAGAGATGAGGGGAGACAAATGACAGAGAGAAAAAGGAGAGGTGAAAAAAAGGAGAGGGAGAGAGGGAGTGACAGAGCGACATAGAGGAAGCAGTGTCTTGAAGAGGAGCTGGATCTCATTATCCTCATTGTCTTATGCAGCGTGCTTCCGCGCATGGTTGCTTTCCGCCGGCTGCACACACTTGTCTCAGCTGGGGGTATTTGATTTGGTTAATACACAGAGAGAGAGAGAGTCAAGGAGAGAGAGAGATGTCTGGGGCTGCATCTAATTAGCATATTTTTCCATGCATTTGCCTCGTGGCTCCCTTTGTCTGCGAAGAGGAAGCCCTTTCTGTGACATGCAGTTTGTCAGCTAACAGACACCACAGATTTTGATATCGACCTGTGTGTCTGCGCTCTTACCGCTGTCATGGCCTATAAAGGGCTGTGGTCCCCTCGCACGATTTTTACGCCTGTGGGTTTGGCTGCACACATACTGTAATGGGGCTGCTGACCTGTTTTTATGTGCTAATGTAAAGTGTGTCCAGGGGTGGTCTTTTCCCATGCATGCACACAAACAGCACATAGAGAGATGAAAGCACTCAGTGAGAGAGTGCAGAACAATTGGCCAGTACTTGCATGAGCGAGGTAGAGGGCAGGGAGGACACAATGGGAGCCTTGTCTGCAGCCTCTACTCTTTTATTTAGTCCTGCATGGAGAGACCCTATACTTGAGAGACTATAGTGTAGGCTATTATACTACTATAGTATGATTAACACACACACACACACACACACACACACACATTGCACTGGGCATACAGCAGGCTTTGCATATGATTCAAACCAGATTGCTTCTCCGCAAAAGCCTGTGCATATGTCTGTGTGTGCACACGCATGTATTTGAGGGATGAGCACTGATTACACAGGGGATTTACAGTGCAATCTTATATGTGCCCTGATATTACACTCATCATTGCATTTGTTGTTGATGTGCATGTGTGTGCGCATGTCAGAATATTTGCATGTATGTACAAGATCTGAAATCACTTGTCAAGAACCAACTGCTGGTAAAATTTGTCTTTGGTGGATAAATCAATAAGGGTCACCTGCCACTCTGGTTGCTAACTTTTAGAGAAGATAACATTGGAAATCTTTGCTTATATTGAGTTCTGTTGTCTTCAGATTGAAATATAAACTTGATCCATTGCACAAGTGAATGAGCAAGTTTTAGATTAACACACAGTACCTGGTTCTGTACATGAAAAAGCACTGAAAACAGGTAGGGTGACATATATCTATGAAAAATGTATCTTATCTTATATTACTTTATCCAATACATTATTATTAGTTTACCAGCCCATGGCAGAGGAACCAAAAAGTTAATTTCAGACACTGTATTTACATGTACATATATGTATATTGTTCTTTCAGACTCACCAGATCACCCTGTGTCACTGAAACCAGTGATAGCAACAGTCTCATCCAGGAGTGTGTCTCACGTGTCCAGCACCCAGCAGCAGCAGCAGACCCTCATCCAGCCTCCTCAAACTCTTCCCAAACCCTTCACACAGCACCCCTCTCCATCCCAACCCAAAGCCCAGCTCTACACCCAGCCACAGCCCCCAGCCACCCACCCCAAACCGTTAACCCAGTCCCCGCAAACCCAACCCAAACCTCAGAGTTTCGTCCAGCCTCTCCCTAAGCCTTACCCCCAGACGGCCCCGCAGCCTCATCCCAAGCCCCAGGCGCCTCCCCAGACTCTACCCAAGCCCCAGTCCTTCCCCCAGTCGCTGGTCAAGTCCCAGTCGCTGCCTCTGGACCACAGCGAGGACTTCAGCCGGCACAGCGTCCACTCTGGTGATCTGCTGTCCCCCACAGATTCCGGGGACCAACTGTCTGACAGCATGTCCGCCAAACAGATGTCCATCAAAGAGAGGTGAGTGGTGGCTGAAGGTGTGAAAGTGTTACACTATGTTGGTAGTATAGTTGTAGTTTTGTTTTAGATAGTCAATCCTGCATTTCTGCTTTGTTAGACCATATACAGTGTAGAGTGACAGGACAAGCAGAAGAGAGAGAGGGGATGACATGCAACAAAGGTTGTCAGCTGGATTTGAACCTGTGATGTTGGGAATACATGGTACACACCTTAGCCACCAGGCTGACCCAAGTGCCATCATAGTTTTACTAGTCAAGTTAAATGGTGATACTGTTGAGGTTGTGTGACTGCAATCAGCTGAGTTGCCAGGGTCTAGCAATGCCAAAAAAAAAGGAAAAAACACTTTAACACTGTTAAAAAACAGCTATTGGCGATGCACCTTCCATTTCTGGGCCCATTGTGTTGTTTGTTTGGTTGTATTTTTCTTATTCTGATGGATAACTGGACAAACGTAGACAATGTAACGTCACAGTGAGATATTTCCAGCAGCTACAATGGAGTTTGATAGCAGAAGAGCAATCTAAAACATCATCAGGTTTTGGTGTCAGTCCCTCAGAATCAAAGAGCGAGGGCTTCTTTCTAGAGCCGCCATTTTGCACCAAGAGACGTTCAACAATCATACAGGGAGAAATCCATCGTAGAAGAGGCAGAGAGGCCAATTTCTCCACCAACTGTAGCCTCAATAGACCAGAATGCAATGCAGCCACAAGACATGTTGAATTTTGAGTAAGGGATGTGACTCTCACTTTTTCTTTCATGCTCTTACTATGCTATCACTATCGCTCGCTCCACCTACACATATAACCCACATCTAAATGTAACAAGTTCAGGCCCATTCTCTGGAGGTTGACAAAGGTGTTATGGGGAATGTAGGAAATCATTAACTGAAGTACAAGTAGACAAGGCAGGTTGAAGGAAAGAGTACAGCAAAAAAGAAACACTTCACCAAATAACTCCTGGAATGCATTGAACATCACAGATTGATGATATATAACAGTGTGAGAGTATCTGAGGGTGGATCGATTGTTCCTTTAATCCTTGCCTGGCAAAGTTGTGGACACAAGTCAACCTTGATTCCATTCATAAATCAGGAATCCAATCAGAGCTTGGCACAAAGGTGAAAGAAATGTTGAAAAAGATTATTTGCTGGACGGGTCAAAATCCGACACCTCTTCAATGTATAAAGTGTTTGACAGAATCAGGCGAGCAGCGAGCCAGACTCTGTAGCACTGTGTGTCCTGCTTTGTTGTATATAGGTTTGTTCCACCCATTTACCTTTTTGGAGGTGATTTATTTTTAGCAACATTGTGTTTCTCCTCCCACCTTGCAGAGAGTCGTGTGGACTGGAGGAATCCTGTGAGATTTAGCAGGTTCTGTAGATTTACTCCTCCTAATGCCCTCATTTCTGCCCTGTCCACACCCCAGTAGCAGAGATGATGACATACTTTCCCTCCGCCGCCAAGTCATCCATTATCAGCGTTCCTCTTGCTTCCTTTGGAGACCTGACGCCTTTTTCCTCAGCCGACTTTTCTGGCTGCAGAACATAAATCTCTGACCTGGTTTTTCACCCTTGATGGATGTTTGTTCGAATAACCTCAGTGAAAATGATGGAAACCATGATAATGTAATGCAAATATAATTTTAACATTCAACACAGTTTTTGTTCACTTTTATTCATTTTTCATTATAGATCACTCCAAGGGTCATTGAACTTAAAATACAGTCCCATGGGTCATACATTGTTTTTCTTGAGTTTGGCGACACTTTTGGTGATAAGCAGTCATAACTTTGGTGTTTTGCAGTCAATGTTGGCACTGGCCCAATATAATAATAAAGACACTGAATGTAGACTGCAGCTAATAAACGACAGTGAAAGCTACCAGTTCAAAAGAAAAAGAGCCACATCTGCATCGTTCCTCATCGTCGTTTTTTCATCTTGGAGCGTTTCTCATCTTTGGAAAGGCAATGCCGATGTTCTCTCTAGTTTTGGCTCGGAGACAGACGCTTTCCTCTGGTGATCTCTTCCCAGAGAATCAGTCAATCAAACAGTGTGGGTGGGACTGTGACGTCTATTTAATCGGATTTTCTGTTGATGCAGTTTGAGTTTCTGTAGGTGGCGCTCTTTTCTTTGTCTGTTCAGCCATGGTGGCTATCGCTGCTCATGCTAACTACCCACTTCCTCTTCTATTTATTTCAAACAAACCATTGTTGCTGCTGCTGGAAACATAAAATGCATCACTACCTGTGCACCAGAGGATTATTCTTAGGAAAGAGATAACCCTAACCCATGCAAACATGTTTAAAAAAGCAAATGTAAAAGCTTGCATGAACTGGCTAATAATAGTTAAATCACTATTGTATGGTATCAATCAGCAATAGAGAATAGCATTTATTTGGACATTTATTTATATGAAAAACTTGTGGATTATTCCATTAAAGAGAAGGTGCAGAATTCTTAGAAACCTATATTACTGAACGTCTCCTCCTACGACATTCAAAAGGTTTTCACACCAGAGTTTTGTCTCTGAGAAATTGGCAGCAGCGTTCTGTTAGAATTTCTTAGCAGTGCCAGTGCAATTCCAAAACCCATTACTGTCAAAACCCAGTTTGCACCAGCTAACAGGGCAATAACGTTAGCAGTTCACTGTCCAACAATATTTAATGGTGTGTTGTGTGTGTTTTGTGTGTCAGACTGGCGCTGCTGAAGAAGAGCGGTGAGGAGGACTGGAGGAACAGGATCAACAAGAAACAGGAGGTGGTGAAGGTGGCTTCCACCGAGCAGCAGGCTCAGCTGTGGGAGACAGAGCAGACCTACAAGAAGAAGGTCAGTCTCTACACGCTGCGGTGTTAATAATGGAAAACTCACTGATCATATTCACAACCAAAATACATATACACCTCATACACAGGATGTCAGTACAAAGTTTTGCATTATTGTCACTCTTAAAAAGATAGTGAGTCATTTTCAACAACATCAAATAGTGTTATATATAGTGTTGTTATTAATATCATCAAATAGTGGCATAACATATGCTGTTATTAACTATTATTTTGGGTTGAGATAAATGAGTCAGAGCCACACGGATGTGCTGAAAACAACGCATCCTTTATAAGATTGTCAATAATGCAAGCTTTGTTTATCTATATGACCAAAATGACCGATGACCCATATTTATAAAGTTAGAGTTAAAATATTGATCCAAGATCAGTTTTAAACTCACAGTGTAACAGTCTATATACAGCACTTCGTCAGAAGTCCACTATCTCCCATTTCACTTAGGAATTTTAGAGGCCATGGGCTAACCAACCATTATCAACCTCATATCATTCTCATTATACAGTATGTTGTAGTTGATATTCAACCCATACTAATGAACTGCCAGAAAGTTGCCGATATCCTAATTGTGGGTTACATAATTTTTTGTGGTTCCCTGAATAATAACCTGCATGTAGGTAGATAGACTTCATGGTTTCTCGGTTGAGTTGCCTCCTTACCAAAGCAGCCAAAGTAAACGCGGTCACAGCGCCACATTGCAGCCCCTATCCTCCTGGGTTTCCATGCCAGCCTCTGTCCCCGCTCCTCTAGCTAAGTGCTCCTTTCATTTCCCCCCTTAGCCCATCTGTTGTGTGAGCCCAGTGGTCCAGATCAGCAGGATCCAGACCCTGCAGGCTGCAGCCTAGGCAGCATATGGGGCAGTCTCCCCGTGGAATTAGCAGTCTGGGGTATTTGGGAGAAATCCCCCTCTTCTACAGGATCTAATCAGATCTGGACACTCTGCAGTCTGAGTTTCACTTCAACCTCAAAGGATAATGATGTTTGAAAGCTCATTTGACAGTGTTAGAGGGAAAATGGTATAAGAACATATGGCGAAATGTCTTTTGTAGACAGACTGCACATAGTCGCTGTAGGGTGAAAGCCTCATACCTCCAAAATGTCAACTTTTCAGGAACTAAGAAAAACAGTTTGTTTTCAGATTGACTGCCATGTATTTTGGAGTTTATCCAGTGGGTTTTGATAAGACCAAGGGTGGTAGAGTTTTCTCAACCCATAGAGGAGCATTTAATCCTTCAATTGAAATTAAAGCATGAATGAAAATCACCAAAATTGGCATTACCATTGGTTTGAACAGCTGCTAAAATTGAATTTATAAGCTCAGAATGATTTCAGAATGTAGGACCGAGTCACTTTTAAAAATAATGAAGCTTTTCCTGCAGCTTGTCTCCTTCACATTAACATTCTGTAGAAGGGGGAAACTGCCTGCTCAGATGTAGATGCTAATCCTCCAGGCAATCACACCCTTAAACCTATTAGGGTGACAATGGCTGCAACCCCCCCCCCCCAACCCCCCTCCCTCCCTCCCTCCATCTGACCTACTCCTTCCCCTGTGTTTAACCCCTCAGGAGGAAGGGGTGGTCATTCAGGAGTACTCTGCTGTGTCTGTGTCTGAGCAGCTGTGGGTAAGCCGCCCAGCCCTGTTGGCAGCCGCACACCACACACTCAGCCAATCAGCTTCGCGTGGGACCTGCGCCGTCCAATCACAGCTTCGTGTTGAGTCTGTGTGAGGCTGATTGCTTCTCCTCAGTCTGTGGGTCTTTGGTGTCGGTGCGATGCAGTCTGTAACGCTGTAACACTCCTCTCTGAAGCAGTGGGATGCTGCTGGGGAACTAACTAACGCTGGAACTTTTCTGAGCTTTCCTACACTTTTGCTGAGTCTGACTTAAAGGGGCATTAAGTAATTTATTGACTTTAAAGACTTTTATCGACCTTGATCGGATTTGGCGACCAAGCAGTTGCAACCATATTGACGAGTCTCTGGCACAGCTTACTGTAGTCTGTAATGGACAGAAATCTAAAAGTCACATTTTCACAAAAGAACGAGTAAGCTAGCTAATTAGAGCAGAAATCCAACAGAAACGTCTAGTGAAAAGGTAATATATCACCATGCAGAATACTGGAATAATAATACTGCTTTGTCATTTGCTTTTTTTGGCTTGAGAACAAAATGTCTTATGATGCCGGTTGCTTCCTTGTAGCATGGTCCTCCATTGTGAAAATACAAAGGGGTCGTTTCTAAAGCAGAGTACGAGCAAGAAAGTGAGTTTTGAAAGGAAGAAATATCCTGGCAAAGTAATCATTGAGTCAGTAGTATTGATCAATAATCCTATCAACCCCCTGCAGATATGGTATGGTCATTTTGTGCTATAAGAAAGTAAAAATCTTACTTAATGCACCTTTAAGCTGTATTGTGTGTGTACTGCACAGATGATGTAATATGTGAAGTGTTTGTCACAGCTTGTTGACTTACAAAGTAGCAGTGGATTTTGCGATCAGCTGTTCTATTACTAACAGTACAAATTTACATCTTATCCAATGGACATTAATGATTTTCAGTGTCCTTTTATTTGGGGATGCATCTGAAATATGCATGGCCTTTTAACTCACAAGCATTTCTCCTTCTGATAAATTTGATGAGTATGAAAGGAACATTATTTTTTGTTTGAATGTGTACAACGTGTGTTTCCTGGTGTATGATATACAGTATAATACACTGATGGACAAGTTTCAGTATTTATTTAGGTAAATGTACAAATTAGTGAATATCTTAGCTTGTTAAATATATTTAAGGACTATATTTACATATATTTTACCTATGTTTGGACACAAAATATTGTGTATAAACCTTTAAACTCACGCCAGCTCTGGAAAATTGAAGGACATGGATTAGTTTGATACCCATCATGTTGCATTCCCAGTTTCTGGCATTACTGCCCTCCTTTGCATTCCCCTCTCTCCATCTTCCTTTATCTGCATCACTCTTCCTTCCATCTCCTCGTTTCCTTCCTTCCTCTTATCCGTTCACCTCTACCTCTCCTAGGAGCCTGTCTTCTCTTCCACCTATTCTCCTCCTATCTCCCTTGGCCAAAAGTGTCAGTATATTGACCATCATAGTCAGGTAAGGACATGCACCTGGCACGCTCCAACGGGCTGCATGTACTGTAGTCTCTTTTCCTCTGCTTGGTTTGGTGCTGTCGCTACATGTGTGAACGGCCCTTTGGGAGCTGCTGAGTAACATTCGGTTACAGCAAAGCGAGTACAATTCAGCGTACAGCCGTCGCTGCTCTGTTGGATAGTGTAGATTGTATAGTCAGGTAAGATCGTCCACTTGTCACGCTTGAATGCATGTACTCAACTCTATTTATATCTGCTTGGTTTGGTGCTATTGCTACATGAATAATTGGTCCTCAGGGAATTGAGAAGTCCCACTCAGTTACTGTGAAGTATGAGAGGGGATGCTTTTCTTAGTGTTGGATAGTGGGAGATTATACAGTGGAGTCTGGAAGTATTTGGACGCCAATACAACTTTTTAGTTTGGCTCCATGATCTCATTATTATTTTTGGATGTAGTTCCAGAAATAAATCCAATGTGGCTGAAAATACCTTAAAATTAGAGCTGACAGTCTGCACTTAAACTGTAAAGTTATTGTGGCATTTCACAACAATTAATAAGAGTATGGAATTGAAACAAATAATACTAACTTTATTTATATAACACCTTTAAAACAAGAGTTTACATGTGCTTTTGACAGTCAAAATAAAAGAATACCCAAAATGAAAAAAAAAGCAATGAAATGGTGTGAAACAGGAAATAAATTAAGAGAAGAGGACAGAAAATAATAAAATAAAGTGCATTCTCGTTCAAATACTGCCCAGAAATGTCTAGTGGAGCTCAGTGTATATCTTTAAGAGTTTATTGTTATGCATGTTTCAGCTCTGTAACAATTGTAATGGATCTGAAATGGCTGACTGACCGACCGTTTTTAACTGGAAAGAGCACTTTGCCTATCTGCCAGACTTCCCTTGGTGCTTTAATTTATCTTGATTCTTGGTAATCAGGTTTGTCTGGTTTCCCCTGTCTGTCCAGAGGATGGGAGAGGAGATTGAGGCCCAGATGACCATCGAGGAGAGGAAACAGATGATTTCGACTCGTGAGGATGCCTGGAAGACGAAGGGCAAGGGAGCAGCCAATGACTCCAGTCAGTACACTGTGGCTGCACGTATGGTGAAGAAAGGTCAGTGCACAGACCCGCTCTTCACCCCAATTTTCACGGAAGAATTTCACTCCAAAACAAAGTATCCACCATTTGAAACGGCACTAGGCAAGATTTTTATGTAAAATTACACCCGTTTTATCGGGTAGTGGGGTTACAATATAGAAGAGCGTCCCATCACCACTAACTAAGACGCCGTAGATTCATACTTTTTTTAGTTTGCTTTTTTAAAGAGTAGAAGGCAACTTTGTCCTTTGTTGACAAAATGCTAACATATTTGAAGGTTGGATCTTTAATATTTTAGAAATATTGAATGATTAACTTCAGGTAATGATTTTTTCCAAAATGGATATGCACCATTTTGGTAACTCTAGAATGACAATGACATTGTCAGTTTTTTTTTTAATCACTGAATGGGAATGCAACAAGAATAAATCATAACTATAAACTGAACAACACTGGTACAGAGAGGGATTTTATGTATCGTGATCGTTTGCATTCAATACACTTACACTGGCAAGTCGAATTTCAGCTTTACATCCACCCATCTCTATTTTAAAACACAATGGCAGATATTTTATCGTATCTTGTGTGACTGTGTGTTGGTGTGTCCACAGGCCTGGCAGCCTCCTCCTCGGTTATCAGTCCCATCCTGTCGCCAGTCTCCACCAAACTCAAGAGCAGCTTGCCTGCTGTCAACAAACCTCAAGAGGGTGAGACAGATTTGCAAGTCATCACTACCAGAGCTGTCCTAAGAAAATCAGTCAGAGGATTGTATCAACTATTGGAATAGTCAGTTTAAGCGATAAATCTGTTTACTGTTTCCCTGCAAGCAAAAATACAATCATGTAAACTGACCTTTAGATCTAGAGTTCAGTTTAGTTGTAGTTATTCTGAAGCCAGAGGTGTACTTTCAATTTTCAGTGTACAACTCACACAATATGTTTACAAAAATCATCGAAAACAACGAATCGACTGAAAACTTTTTTGACAAACAACATTATAACCTTTTAGTTGATGAATTAAGAGGTGACAGCCCAAATCATTGCAGTTTGTCATAGAACATTTTCTCTCTTGGATATCATCTTGTATGTCACCATCACTGAGACTGAGAGTTATTTCATTCCTAGACATTGAGGCCAGGCCACACATGGAGTCGGATAAGAAACTAGACAAGTTGGAGAGCTTCCTGGGACGTCTGAATAGCAAAGGTATGTGCTTCCATCCTTACTCACAATACTGTATATTGCAAATCACACTCTCAAGATATTCTTAGTCATCTTCGTCTGCAGCAAATCTCTCCAGAATCTGTTTAATTTTAACCTTTATTCATCAAGGGAAGGTTTTGCTAAGAATGCATGCTCTTCTTCAGCAACACCCTGCATATTTCACACATATTTCAAACTAGTGGCGTTCTGATCATAAGGCCTGATTCTCAAATTTTTAGGCAAGTGCCACCCCCCATATTCTGTACATACTTCATAGTTGTAGAGCCTAACCTTGTCTCTCCTGTGTTTTCCTCCAGTGGCCGGTCTGCAGGAAACCACGCTGACAGTGACCGAGAAGGCAGTGAAGGAAGTGATGAAGCTGGACGACGAGATCTTCTCCAAGTTCTACCGGCACGTTGCCGACTTCCCACGCATACCCACCAGGATCGAGATCGACGAGGACTTTGACGCCATCTTCGGTTCTCAGGGTCCCAAGTGAGCAGATGGCAAAGCCTGTAGTGATGTAACGTTTTGTCTGCTGGCCGCAGTGGCTGCTATCTCCCAAGATTCAGCAGCCATTTTCAGTCAGTGTTTTTAGAATAGAATGGGACCTCCAAATCATGGTTGGTTATCTGCCAAAGAGGCTGACAGGGAAGACAAACTTCCTCTACCAAAAATACTCCAAGATTTAGCTGGTGCCTTGTGTAAGTTTCCCACACTGCATGAATCACACAACTCTACAATACCTTTACTTCTGCCACAGACATCAGAATTATCTCTTAGTGTTGGTACTCGGTCACTTTATAAGTCATAAAGTATTTACGATAGGAACTTTGTCTACATATGCAATCATCGTTTGTCAATGCTCCAATTATTTATGTGACAAATGCCTTTCAAATATTATGATGTATGATGTATGACACCTTAAAACAACCAACCAGCCAATCAACAAGTCAATTCATCAATTTGCAGCATCTTTGATAAAGCAAGGGCAACAGCCACCCTCTTGATTTCATTATACCTCATTTCCCATCATGCCCGTTAACGGTGCTTTGGTCCCTGCCCAGGCTGACGTCGGCCATGGTGCAGCACAAGCGGGCGGTGCGTCCGTCCAGGAACGTCCAGGCGTCCAGGAACCCTATGAAGATGCTGGCGGCCCGGCAGGACATCAGGCATGAGTACACCGAGCAGAGACTCAACGTGGCTCAGCTGGAGAGCAAGAGGATGAAGGCTGAGAAGAGTGAGTGGACCATGCTACTTGTCTGAGTGTGTCTGTGTGTGTGTCTGTGTGTGTGTGTTTGGGAAAGAGACAGAAAGAGAAAGAGGGAAATAGTGAGTCAAAAGGGTGGAATGAGTCGAAAGGTATAGATGTTGGAAATCGTCATTTTGTGTGCCATAGATTAGTATCTTTTACCACTGCTGCGTCAAACGGAATTTTGTTGTATGACTACAATGACAGTGTCTTATGTCTTATGTCTTATCTCTGCCATTTGGTGTGTAGTCCAAAATCCCTATGGAAAATATGAATGGGCTTTTCGAAACGTTGAATGGATCTTCTGATCTTTTAGTTACTTGTAATATTGATTTTTGCTAACAAAACAATCATCAAGGAAAGCGGACTACAATATAGTGTTATACTGATGCATTGCTTTGACGCAGGTCATGGTCATGAGTGACTTCTTTCTCTTGTATTGACTGTGTTGTGCATTCAAATTATTAAGATTTTCATAGTGTTGCATTGAATAGTTTTTATAGGCATTTTTAATCATTTTTGGCATTTTTTGCAAATCTCTTCATATTTTCAATATTAGAATTTTGGACTAGCTGCACACCAAATGGCGGAAATACTAACTTTACAGCCTCCAAAATTGCGTCAGACTTTGCTCTCTATTGGCAGCGGCGTGATTCCATTTGTGTAAATACAGGTTCACATGACAAGCATACATCTGTATTCTGATCAAGTGTGTGCTGTTTGTGTTCCAGTGACTAAAACCTCTGAGTATTCTGAAGCCGCTCTGGCTGGACTGGCCAGTAAGGAAAACTTCAGCAGCGTGAGTCTGCGCAGCGTCAACATCTCCGAGCAGATGTCCAACAACAGCGCCGTGCCGTACAAGAACCTCATGCTAATGCAGATCAAAGGTGAAACCCGTTCTACTGTCATGTGTGTCTTACTTGCATGAACACCTCTACCCAGCAATCTTTATTATGTTTACATTTAGGGTTAGACCGATAGCCGATATTGGCCAAATTGTATGTGATGGAGTGAGGATATGATTTTGCTCAAACGTTTCAGGGGTGGCAGTCTTTAAAAACTGCAATGAAACCTGCCTCACCCTGCCTTAAGGAGCTGCTAACCCACCTAGTAGAATAGTCTGGGTTTCAATGCAGTTTTAGTGTCCCATGATAGTCTAAACGCTGTTTCAGAGGCTTTTCCACCCTGACAAGGAGAAAATTCTGGGGAACACCTGAATCCTTGCATTTGTTTTTACTTTTTTGGCATGAAAATTGTCAAATTTAAAGATATTGACAATATATTAACACAAAATATCAGCTTTAATCCAAAAATATCAGTATTAGCCTTCAAAAACCCATATCAGTCGAACCCTATTTACATTTCATTGCCACCTGTGCAGCATGACACAAATAAAATTTCTTTCATTCATTCATTCATTCATTCATTCATTCATTCAGTCATTCAGTCATTCCGTCATTGTATAAGTTTGGATCGGCATAAGGAGTTTTTCCATTGTCTCTACCAACGAACGGCTCTCTAGAGATCATCTGGATTTATTCAGAGTAACTCAGATTATTCACTGAGCTTTGTGAATGGGATCAAGGCTGTGCTACTACCAGTGATCTGCGTCATCGAGACAGCACTATTACATCATGTGAAGCCCAGAGGTCTTTCACACGGCTTACACCCAAAGGATTATAGAGTGCCGTCTCTGTCAAGGAGTCCTGGAGATCTTGACTGATGTTACTGCAACCTGAACATGTCAAGTCAAGACAGTCAAACGTATCGCTGCTTTCAGGAAAATCTCCAACAAAACTCCAATATTAGTGAAGCTCATGTCTTGCTTAAATTAAAGGTTTGAATTCTGGTTTTATGAGCCACTTCCATGAGGTCCTGAAAATCATTCAGGACCACCTTCCATGAGGTCCTGAAAATCATTGATAATAATAGTAATAATAATAACCTTTATTTGTATAGCACCTTTCATACACAACATGCAGCTCAAAGTGCTGTACATCAATAAAAGGCAGATAAAAGACAGATAAAAAGATAAAATTCATATAAAAGAACAAGCAAAATGCATTGCATTAAAAGAATCAAATCAAGTAAAATAGAAAGATAAAAGAACACAACAAATACTCCCACAACAAATACTCCCAGGGATTCAGGTTCCCAAGTCTTGTGGAGAGTTCTTCTCTTTTGGCTTTGGGGCCGACCAAAAGTATTTCTGTCTTATCTTCATTCAGTTTTAAGAAATTTGTGTTCATCCAATCATTGATAGCCAATAGACAAGTAGTGAGGGAGCTTAAGGCATCTGCATGATTTGGCTCTACAGAAATGTATAGTTGTGTATCATCAGCATAGCTATGGAAATTGACATTATGTTCTCTGATAATATCACCTAATGGAAGCATGTACAGTGAGAAAAGCAGGGGACCAAGACAGCTTCCTTGTGCAACACCAGAAGTTAGATCATGTTTCTCTGATACATGATCTCCAAGACAGATGAAAATTTTCCTCCCTGTAATGTACGTTCTGAACCAGTTTAGGACACATTCAGAGAGACCAATCCAGTTCTCGAGACGATCTATGAGAATATTGTGGTCGATGGTGTCAAATGCTGCACTCAAGTCCAAAAGAACCAGAACTGAGACCCTGTTGGCATTAGTGCTAAGTCGCAAATCATTGACTATTTTGGTGAGAGCAGTTTCTGTGCTGTGGTTGGCTCTGAAACCTGACTGAAACTTCTCCAGAATGTTTTCATTTAAAAAGTTGTTAATTTGGTTAGAAACCACTTTTTCAAGTACCTTACTTAAAAAAGGAAGGTTTGATATGGGCCTGTAGTTACTTACAGTCCGAATGTGATTTCTTCAACAGCAGTTTCACAACAGCAGTTTTAAAGGCATCAGGAAAAACCCCAGTCTCAAGTGATGTATTAATGATTTTCAGAGCAGAGTTTGAAACACTATTGAAAACCCTCTTAAAAAATGTAGTGGGGACAGGGTCAAGAGAGCAGGTGGAAGATTTACTCTTCTATTACAATCTTATTAAGTTCTGCAACAAAAATACTAGTAGTTGTGATTTTGTTTTTAAAAAAGTTAGCAAATTCCTCACATTTTGCATCAGAGGCTTGGCTTAAAATGTCAGAGACAGGGGCAGGATTCAGCAGTTAGTCAATGGTGGAAAACAGTATTCTAGGATCACTCCCGCTCTCTGTAATGATCTTTGAGAAATAGGCTTTTCTTGCAGCACGTACAGCATTGTTATATGCAGTTAAGGATTCTTTATAAATGCTACGATGGACCTCAAGTCCAGATTTTCTCCACGTCCTTTCTGCTGCTCTACATGTTCTCTTGAGCTGACGGAGTTATTTATCCATGGTGATATTTTGCCACTTAACCTCTTTTTGACCTTGAGTGGGGCCACTTTGTTCAGTGTATTACTCAGATTATTGAAAGCATCAACCATTTCATGTACTGAGCAGTTTAGATGACATGAGTCCAGTTCTCTTACAAGCTCTGAGAACTCAAGTTCTGCTGTTGCATCTAGGAACCACTTTTGTGCAACAATTTCTTTCATGTTCCTGGTTACAATCAAATGAGCATCAAAGAATACACAGTGGTGGTCGGAAACAGAGACATTAGTAGTAGTAGATTGCGGCTATTCCACCCCCTGTCTGCCCTGTCTAACTGACTGATAGAAGTTGTAATTTGGAGGACATGCTTCAATAAGTGTAGCATTGCTATTTTCATCTAACCAAGTTTCCGTTAAAAACATGAAATCAAGTTTAAAATTAACAATAAGATCATTAATTAAACCGTTAATAGTTTCACTCCAGACCCGTTTAGATGGCGGCCATCTGCTCTGAAAAGGTCTCTACGCCCCCAGAACAGATTAAAGTTGTCAATGAAGTTCAGAAGTTAAATTGCAGGTTTTGGACAGCCATGTATTCAATCCAAGTAGCCTGCTAAACTTATTGATTCCTCTGTCAGCTGTTGGTAATGGCCCACTGATAAAGGATTGAATCTCTAGTTTGCCAAGTCTGTTAAAAAGTTCAATGAAATCCAGCTTCAGCAGTTCCGACTGCTCTTTGCGAATATCATTTGTCCCCACATGTACAATGATTTGATTCATTTCTGGGTGGTCAGACAGTACTTTCATCTTACCGCTTATGTTTCTGATAGCGGCGTCTCCAACAATGAGAATGTCCGGCACAGGTGTCTGCTCCACTGGGGGGCCAGGCTTCTTGTCCGTCCAAGCCTTTGACTTTAACCCTTTATCCATGCACACCTTACTCCGTCGCCGTTCTTCCTTGTGCAAATGATCAATAGTGGTCGGCATTTCTGATTCACACAGATTCAATAGTGGTTCAAATCTATTTTCCAGCCGTAGTGTCGGGGATGACTGCAGTCTCTTATTTGCATTAGTCTGCTGTCTATTTGTGTGATTATTTTTGGGCTTTGCGCCCAGCGTATACCAGTGGGTAGTAGACTCAGTCTGTTCAGTTAGTTTCTTTGGTACTGGTTCAGGTTTACCAAGTTTTGGGAAGGTTATTGTATCATTCAATGCTGGCACTTCATTAGCACTCTGAGCCTGAGTTCTAGGCTGTTTTAACTCACCGACTGAAGACATTGGAAGTGTGCCATGAAGTTCTCTGTCATTTTCCAGTGCAAAAATTCTGGTTTCTAGCAGAGCAATCTTCTGTAGAAGTTTATGGCAGTCCATATGGCAGAGTTTTAAAAATAGGTGATCACGACCTCTGATCACTTTAATCCTGTAGAATTAGTAGTTAACAGGAACTCCCACTCGTATTTTTGTGCAATGCAGCCGGAAAAACAGGAAAATATTGCCGAAAAATAGATAAGCAGGCAGGAGCAAAGCAGAGAGCGTCTGTAGTGCTGGAGGGGCGGAAGCAAAGTGATCATTGATAGTCAAGTTTGTGGATTTCAGAAAAATGAAATAAGGCCTTACAAGTTCTTGAAGATGAGTGGATGGCCTGGGAAGTCCAATATAACACCAACATTAATCAATATGCCTCAGCTATCTGCTAGCATCAGCACTTCACATCCTGAGGAAAACCCAGTGATGGAGATTTGTGTTGATATAGCAGCAGTTTGAAAAAGGATTTGAAATGAGGCCTCTATGATGTCTAACTTTGACCAATGTTATGTCTTACCCATAACATGGCAATTCTGAGTCCTTAAATTTCACCAAAAAGACCTTGAAAGTAATTGAAAAGACCTTTAATTTGATGTGCAAGTGAGTGTGGAAGCCCTGTTTCAAAAAAATACACAGGCCTCAATATGCTGCTTTTCTTAATTTCTGAAAACACACACACACAGACACACACTTTTCTTTTTTCTGGCCAGCTATTCACCTTCCAACCAAATCCGACCAAAGCTCAGTAAGTTAAAAGATTCCTAGATCCCACAAGATTAAAAGCAGCATCCAAGTCGTTACATAACAACACTCATTGATTTTTCCTCTTGCTCACCGTAGGAGTGTGTGTGCATGTCTGTGTTTCCTGCGTCTCTACATGCCGTTAGCCTGTAGTATGTATATGTGATGGATGTCGTACAAACAGAACGTCATCCGCCTAAATGCTGAAAATGTGATTTTGTTGAATATCTCTGGATACAAGTGGCCGGGTTCCTCCACCCGTCTCTGCTCTGAGGAACAGCGACAGTCTATCAAGTCGTTATTAAGCCCTGCAGCGGGATTACGATGCTTAAAATGCCATTACTTGCACCATCAAGTTGTCAAGTTTCCAATTTGTGTGACTAGATGGGAGGTAGTCACTGATAACGAGCTGAAGAAGTGTAATGCAGAGTGAAGTTTCTTGCTCGCCACAACTGGGATCAGCTCGCTTCATTTTAAATCAGTTTAACATATTAAGTGAAGCCTTAAAGGATAAGGCCGGTGTTTTTTAATGCATTGCTTACCGTCAACAAATCCTATGAAAATAACAAAATCAGCAATGATTTTGTTTTGCCAACAAGTCTCGTCCATGTAGCCGGTGCCCAATGCAGCCATGTCCCAGCAGCCATAGAACTCCATTGTATTAAAAAAACGATTAAAAACACATCAAAGAGCCATGCCGTTGCTCTGGGCAACATATTTCATCATCGCGATGCACCGGGCCGGCCGACTTTTTCCTCAAACAACTTAATAAGCCGGCCGTAAACACGTTTGCGATCTCAGGAAAGTAGTTCCGTAGCACCGAAAATAGTCCCCGGCGTAATGAAGAATTTGTTCCCATTTGAATTTGATTTGGTAATAACTACAACAGCCTGACTTTTCATGGTAACAGTTAGCGATTTTTAAAATTGAAACTATGTCTTTGTGAGCTGTATTTCAAGGTTTTTATCTTACAATTGGAGCCAATTACTTCCGGCTTGACGGCTAAAAACGGTACGTAGGAAGTCAGAAAGTAACGGGAGTAGAGCAAACACATTGTTGATTTTGTTATTTTCATAGGATTTGTTGACGGTAAGCAATGCATTAAAAAACACCAGCCTTATCCTTTAAATACATGAATTTATGATCGGGAATGCAGTTCATTTTAAGGATTTCACTTGATATAAGAGGATCCTTCTTTACCAGATTTTTTTCAACATTTGAACTTGATAATTCACTAGCATATAGAGTAAATGAATGGAAGAAATCTGACTCCAACACTGATTGCTATCAGAAGTCATTGCTCTAACATATGGACACTGTCCTTGTAACTAGTTTTTTGTAATTTCCATGTTTTTAAATAAACTTGCACCCTTTTCTTAATTCCTGTAAAACTGACTTTTTGGAGATGTACAGTAAGGTTTTCATCAGATATGCTGTGAGGTATCTGAAAGCCATAACTCAGCAGATTAATAAAGTTGACTCAGTGACTGTGTGTCGTCTCCAGGCCGTCGCCACGTCCAGACCAGACTGG
This sequence comes from Centroberyx gerrardi, assembly GCF_048128805.1. NCBI lineage: Eukaryota > Metazoa > Chordata > Actinopteri > Beryciformes > Berycidae > Centroberyx > Centroberyx gerrardi. Next base: position 24,685,407 of record NC_136009.1, read on the forward strand.
TGGAGCCCAGAGCGTCGTCTCTGAACAGCGGAGACTGTTTCCTGTTGGTCACTCCGGAGAACTGCTTCGTCTGGATAGGCGAGTTCTCAAACGTCATAGAGAAGGCCAAGGTGAGTCGTTTACTGTACCTATATTTAGGGCCGGGCAATAATTCGATATTATCGTTTATCGTCTTTCAGTGGAATCATATCGTGATATCGTGACACACAATTCTGCTGAGTAAACTGATGATAACAAGCAAATTTTATTTAAAAACTCTGATTTCTATTTAACATGTGATTTTGCATACATGAGTCATATTGTGATATATATTGATATCCAAAAAAAATCCTTATGATTATCATGATATTGATTTTAACCATATTACACAGCCCAATATACAACACCTATATTATATCATACCTGTTCGATCAAGACATCCAGGATTAAGTCTCATGCTGTAATATGGGCATTTGGAGGGGGAGTTTTCTCTCTCTCTCCCTCTCTCTCTCTCTCTCTCTCTCTCTCTCTCACTCTCTCTCTCTCTCTCTCTCCCTGTCTGTCTGACTGTGACTCATTCTCTCTCTTCTCTATCTCTCTCTCTCTCTCTCTGTCTGTCTCTGACTCTGACTCATTCTCTTCTCTCTCTCTCTCTCTCTCTCTCTCTCTCACACACACACACACTCTCTCTCTCTCTCTCTCTCTCTCTCTCTCTCTCTCTCTCACACACACACACACACACACACACACACACACACATTACCATCTGTGCTCCTTATCAAACACATGCTTTTGGGCTTCTCTACAGCTATTCCATTTCCCTAGAGGAGGTTTGTCTAGACAATACCTAATAAAATGTTTATTTTTCCACTCCATCTCATCATGCAGTTCTGTTTACTCAGTTCAGCCTCTTCACAGTAACCTTGTTTTGTACTGCAGTACCTGACTGAGATGTCTGTCCATGTGTTAGAGATAACTAAAGATTAGAGAGGTGTTCTAGCGGGGAAAGTGAATGAATAGTGCTCTCCCCTCCCTAAAAAATTGCCGAATTGGTGTTGTGGAGCTGCTAAAGAGACTGAAGTACTGTGCTTTCAGTTGTGAATATGTGTAACTGTATAAATGTGTAGCAAGGTTTTGGAAAGGCTCAGTTCATTATGCCTGGATGAATCAAGTCTCAGAGGGCTTCACATGGTCACCTTTTAACACAGTGAATGAAAAATAAAGGATGACACCCTCCAAACCTTAGATCCTCAGTGAGAACAAGGAAAAACTCCCACAAAAACATCAGTTGGAAGAAAAAAGAAATGGAATAAACCTTAGGGAAGACTAGCATGGTAGCTATATATTAGCCTTTAGTGAGTAGTATTCTACAACATCAAACAGCATTTTATCCCAAGCATCTTACAGTATTGTGAGTGTTCATGTGTGCAAACTGTTTTATCCCAAGCAGCCTACAGTGTCATGATTGTTTACTGATCAATAAGCACACGCTTTTGTTGTCTGATGTCATTAAAAGCGTGACGGCAGTAAAATCAACAGAGTGCAGTTGCGAATTCTGACCAGAGTAGCCGCTGCTGTCGTGCCAAGTTATCACATAGAGCTTTAAAAAAAACCTTTGTTTCTTCCCTATAGGCAACGGATTTGGCCACCTTCATCCAGACTAAGAAGGACCTGGGCTGCAGGGCGAACCAGATCCAGACCGTCGAGGAAGGGGTCAACCCACAGGGTCCTGATGCCCAGCAGTTCTGGACCATCCTGGGAGGACAGGCCACTTACCAGTGTAAGAAATGAGTCTCAAAACTCAGCTTTCACAAGAAGGTTGAAACCATTGCTCTCAAAGTTGCTTGAAATCCGTTCAGTGTAGCTCCATAGTTGTAGTAGTAGTAAGAATAAGCAAGAGATCATTTGAAGGGTTTCATTCCAAAACTTGTAGTATAGCTAAACTTAATTCCAAAATTCTGTGACCTGAAATTCATCAGGAAATTTTTGAAAACATAAATGATTCTGTCCTCAAAAATGAACTATCTTATAAGCAGATGTCTTTGGTTTTTGTCCTACACACCTGTCACTCAAAGACTTTTAGATGTGGAAAAATAAATGTTTCTTTATTAGCAAAAGTCTTAAAATTACTCCTACCTTCAGTATTAACCCATAATGTGCTTAACTTTCATGCCAGCAGTCGATATGGGAACGTGGGTGTCATGTTTTTTTTGGTGGTCAATATCTCATTTTGGAACTCTTCATTTTGAAGTCTTGCCTCCAATTTTGAGGCTAATGGAGGTTTCATAACCTGCTGACTTTGCTAGCTAGCATTGCTAACAAATGCTAACAGAAGGCGGGTACCAATTTCTGAGAAACAAAAACTCTAGTTCGAAAAAGAGGGAGCCTAATCTGTGATCAACAGGATAAGCTCTAAAAATTCTGAATTTTACTTTTAAATTGACTTGAAGTGAATGTACACAAATCCTGTTAACACTGATTGGATGTTTTTTTCTGTTCTTTAGGATGCCGTTTGTATTTATATCCATGTATGGTATACTGTATGTGTGTCTAACTGTACTTTGTCCCATAGCGGCGGGCCCAGCAGAGGAGGATGAGCAGTTTGAGAACGCCATCGTGGAAACCAACTGTATCTTCCGCCTGCTGGACGACAAGCTGGTCCCTGACGATGACGAATGGGGAAAAGTCCCTCGCTGCTCTCTGCTGGCGCCCAAGGAGGTCAGTGACTTCCTGGTCTACTGTAAGGCTGTGTCCACCAGAACCATATTACATATTCTCAGTGGAAAGGATGAGGTGTTGAGCTTGTGTTTTTAATGCTTAAAGGAAAAATCCACCCTATAACACTTTAACACTTTAAAAAAAAACAGCTATTGGTGATGTATCTTGCATTCCTGGGTCCATTTTCTTGTATTTTTCTTATTCTAAGGGTGGATTTTTCCTTTAAAGCAATAAACTCTGAACGTTAATATATTTCAACTTTTATCAGAAGAGCGCTGTGCTTCAAACTGGTTTTAAATCGTCGCTTAGAAACAACAGGTGCCGTGACCAGCACTTCCCACATCCATCTGTTCGGCTGCTAGCTAAAAAAGAAATGCCTGTATGAAACTGAAGCCAAGACCAGGGACTCCACTGAAATTACATGAAATGATGAAGCATCTTATGCCTGCACAAGATCTTTTTTCTTTTTGGCACTAATGATGATTTATTGCCCTCTATCATGCTGTTAACTTCCTTTCTGGTCTTCTTATCAGTTGATGTTCTTCCATATGTTGTGTTTTGTTTTTATTGTGTTTTTATGTGATGTGTTTTATTGTTTGTTCTGTTTTGTTTTTACTATGTGCTTTTATTATTTATGTGCTGCTATTGTAACCCTGTCTACAAATCAAATTTCCATAACAGTCCATACACTGAGACCTAGATGGGTCATGCTGGTAAAACTAGAGAAGACTAGAATAATCAGTTTTGCCAATATGATTCTTTGTGTGGCATTTATTTTGAAAACCTAAGCGCGAGTATCTGCCTTAGCAACATCCATAACCTCCAGGATTAAAGTTGTCATATTGATTAACATGAACAAACCAAAAAAACAAAACAAATTGATTTGCTTTTCTACCGTACATTCCCTCCCATGAGTGTGTGTTTACCCTGGTTTCTGTCGCGGTGCCTCCTGCAGGTTTTGGTTTTTGACTTCGGCAGTGAGGTGTACGTGTGGCACGGCAAGGAGGTGACGCTGGCCCAGAGGAAGGTGGCCTTCCAGCTCGCCAAACACCTCTGGAACGGGACGTTTGACTACACCTGCTGCGATATCAACCCGCTGGACCCCGGAGGCTGCAACACACTCATACCTAGGTAGGGCACACACACACACACACACACACACACATGCACACACACACACAGAGTTTGCAGTGTTTGCTTTCCCCTGTAGCGTGTTCTAAAGTAGTCTCTTTGGGATTACAGCACCGCAAACATCTGCTTGTTTTCATATTTGTTTTCACACACAAGCAGACATGAATAATCACACATGCATACATACACTACAGTCAAAAAAAGTTTGGACACACCTGATTGAATGTAGTATGTTTTTCATTCTCTTAAAGCCATTTTGATCTAAAGGCTTCTGCTTAAATGCTTGAAATTAGTTTCTTAGACAAATATAAATAGTGAAGTTGATCCTATGTATGAATTTCTTTCCAAAGCCTTTGTCTTTCCATCAAGGCAAAGGGCGGCTACTTTAAAGAATCTAAAATATAAGATAGTTTTGATTTGTTTAACACTTTTTTGGTCACTGCATAATTCCATTTGTGCTTTTTCATAGTTTTGATGTCTTTATTATTCTAAAATGTGGAAAATAGTAAAAATAAAGAAAAAATGTGGTGTGTCCAAACGTTTGACAACTTTTGCACAAACACGCAATACATGAATATACTTGCTCTCACTCCAACTTTAGCCTACTATAGACTGGCGTACAGCTTTGTTTTGACATATCTTCTCCCTTTTATGTGTGTGTTTCCTTCTGTGTGTGTATTATTCTCTCCACAGGAAGGGCCAGGGCCGTCCCGACTGGGCCATATTCGGCAGGCTGACGGAGCACAACGAGACGATCTTGTTCAAGGAGAAGTTCCTGGACTGGACCGACACGAAGACGGCGTCGCCAAAGAACGGCAGTGAGCCGCTACCTGAGCAGAAGGTACGCATCGCATCCACACCGCTGGTTTTATTACAGTAAAGCCGGAGAGACAAGGAGGCAGAAGTTTCATTACACAGGTCACACACATCAGAGAGTCATCATATGTCTTCTCTATCTCCCCATCTGTTTATTTATTAGACTGGGGCTCAAACTCACTGTCGGTTAATATTGCCAGGAACGGTTTCTTAAGTGCTGGGGCCAAAACAAAAATATGTTTTTTGGTGGATGAGTGCATACATTGTTAGCATTGACAGACCCCAGTGGGAATCAAAGCTCCAGGTTTATTGTCAGCACCATATTCTACCCATTGGCTCAGGCTGGCAGAGTCACTATCATCTTTTAAATCACTTCTTAAAACTTCTTTTTATCATAAGGCCTTTCTATGATCTTTGGCTTTTTACTCATTTTGGCTGTTATTTATTTCTACTTTTTGTTTTATCCACATGGCTTATTTACTGTTTTATACCTCACTGTTCTTTCTGTTTTATTGATCTTTGTCATTGTTCAATTTTATTTTGCTTGTGATGCACTTGTTGAATTTGAACCCTTAGTGAAGCTTCCCAGTAGCATAGGCGCTCGTTATCTCCTGTATGTTTCTCTGCATTACCGATGCATTGAATTCTGTTGATATTTCAGCTGTGACCTTATTGTGTTTTTTTCTATCATTTGTAATATCACCACAAATACTTGCATCAGTTGTAGTATATTGGTGATAAACGAAAGTCACCATATGGGATCAATAAATTAAATAAAGTTGCAGTGAACATTTTCTCGTTCAGTAGGGCCCAAACTAGACAACAGACCAAACGGTCTTTTCTTCCATTTCCTCTTTTTCCATGTCTCCTCCTTTCCTTCGCCCTCCCTCTCCCAGGAGGCCCCGGGGCGAGAGTGCCGGCCGTACGATGCCACCCTGATGCTGCCCGTCCTGCAGACGTCCATCTCCACCATGCTGGACGGCGCCGACGTGGGGCGCGGCCACGGCCCGGTGGAGGGCGAGGACCGCATGCGGACCCTGGAGATCAGCACGGTGGCCGTGGACGTCTGGCACATCCTGGAGTTCGACTACAGCCGCCTGCCGCGCCAGAGCATCGGCCAGTTCCACGAGGGAGACGCCTACGTGGTCAAGTGGAAGTACATGGTCAGCGCCACAGGTCAGTCATGGTGGATTCTGAAAATTATAACCTTTATTTAAATCTCAGAGAACATGGTGAGGGTAGGACACTCATTTACAAAGGTGCTAATGTCAAGCTTCATCCCAGCTTTGAGGGGCAATTCAATTTAAAAGCAGTCTTTACTAATTCCGAGCCAAAACCCGAAATAATTCACTATGTTTTATCATGCATGGAGTACCATGTTTGCCACATCTAGACAATTCAGATATTATCAGATAAGTTGCCAATCACAGGGAGAGAAGCATACGAAATTGACAAGTTTTCCTATGATTGTCTAAATTTTATGAGACTCTTACAGTCCTATGTGGCAAGATACACCCTGGTAAACTATTATTTGTGAATGATGGACATACTGAACACCTCTTTGTTATTTTATGGTGAAGTGGGTCATACATGTAGGCACCATTTGTCAAACCCCCAAGGTTTTATCAAAGCCCCAAGTTTTTACAGTATGTAGAATTAGTCAAACCATTGGCATTAGCCTTAGTCAAAACCCGTGGATAACTTCTCTATATGTGCTTCCTTAAGAACGTTAACATTTTAACACTATTAAAATTGGACAATTCAGACCAGTGTGTTGATTTTGTGTATTTGTGTGTGTGTGTGTGTCCCAGTCGGTCGCAGGCAGAACCCCGAGGCGAGGACCGCTGGGCCAGGGAAGGAGAAATGCTGCTACTTCTTCTGGCAGGGCCGACACTCCACCGTCAGCGAGAAAGGAACGTCAGCGCTGATGACTGTGGAGCTGGATGAGGAGAGAGGGGCGCAGGTAGGAAACAAGGCTCAGAACCAGCCAAATTAAAACAACAATCAAAAAGAGTTTTCACACTAATGAAAACAATAGGGGATTATTTTGAAATCTCATACCTGTAAATTGCAGGGACTCCAGGTTGCACCGACCCATGTCAATATCAGCACCCTATAATGTGGTCAGTTTAACAATAAAGAACATAGAGCTCAGATTTGACAGTATTTTAGTCTTAAATGGTTCAGAAATGTTTTTTTGTGACCAGAACGCAAGAGTAGAAATGTTGTTTTTTAAAAAATAGGTTTCTGTTCAGAATGGATTGATTGGAGAATTATTCATTTATCAAGTGCAGCTAGGAACACACTTCATTAAAATGTCCAGGCCTTAGCTAACCTTCACAGATCACCTTCAATTCCACTGTATATTTCAGCTTATTACTTTTAATGGAAGATTTTCTTGTGCTTTCTGAATGATTTACTAGTGTAGGTGTAACGGAGATGGAGAGTGTAAATCTCGCCTTTAGTAGAAGTACTATCCTTCATTCAAATCAAGAACATGCTTTTGATTTCCTCGACCAGTAGCACAGCCGTTTATCACACTGGTAAGATCAGGACTTAGTGTTGAGATTAGGAAGAGGATTTACACTGAGAGGCAGTGTAGTCTCTTGAATGATAAATGTAAAACAGGCAGTGCAGCATTCAGTGTTTGATTCATGTTCATTTAACTGTCTTACACACCAGGCTCCATCTAAACCCTTAACCCAAGTATCAACGGCTGAGTAGGAAAAAAAACAATTGGTGCTGGACTGACTTTTGATGTCAAAACTGATTTTACAGCATTGCAAGATGTTGAAATGTGTACAAAAACTTCAAGATGTTGGCTTCTTGTAATAGGATCTCAGGTTTCCTGCTGGTTTATGGGCAATAGGGCAAAGTTTATATCGACAATATCAAGTGAACATGGTCAGACTGTGTTTAGAAAAGCAAATGGCATTCACAATGTGTTTGTTATTTCATTCAACAAAGAAGTATTGTTTTATTAAGACTAGTAGCATATTTGAAGTTTCAGAACTGGTATCAGTATATTCCATCAACACCCAGTCCTACGTGTCTCTTTGGGTGTTTAACAGGTCCAGGTGCAGCAGGGGAAGGAGCTTCCATGTTTCCTGCAGTGTTTCAACGGAGGGATGATCGTCCACGCTGGGAAGAGGGAGGAGGAGGAGGAGAACACACAGAGTAAGGAGGGACATGGTGGAATAGCAGTCTGAATAGTTTTCTACTAGTTACAGATGCATTACCATTCCTTATTTCTGTGAAAGGAAACCAACCTCTTTGTCTACAAAAACTAGATTTTTTTGAAATAGCATAAACTGCCAAATTGTCTGGTACACTACAAGTAGATCTACCTGTATTTTGGCTGATGATATTTTCATCACCTCGTTTATTTCTCTCCATCTTTCTCAGATGTGAATTGCTAGACAGTAGTGTTTGTACTGTATGAAAGAGCAGCAGTTGTATGTACTTATTTGCAGAGATTAATTCCAAAATGAGATATGAACTATTTTTAAAACTCTTACAAAATGACTGCTGCTATGAAACACATTATTGCAGTTATTAGCCATCTTACTATCTTTGCTAACAAACCATTTCAGGGGAGTCAATCATCTATTTTTTTGAAATATGGAGCAATGAATATCAGGTAATAATTCTGCTCCAAAATGGGTACATAACATTTTGGAATCAAACGCTTCATTTGCTTATATTAGATTGAGATGTTGATATTAAAATATTACTCTGAAAAGGCTTTAGATTTGAAAAGCATTTGCATTTGTTTCATTCCAAAACAAGCTATCCATCATTTGAAAAAAATGATGCTTACTCTTACAAAAGTTTTGCTGGTATGACAGTAAAGGTCACTGTTATAGTTATGGGTCATCTGCAGTAATTTACGTCCAAAACAGTTAACAGTTGTGTGTGTTTTTGAAACCCTTCACTCCATGTCCTTTCCACTGACCATGTCCCCCTGCCTGTGTGTGTCAGGCGAGTGGCGTCTGTACTGTGTGCGGGGCGAGGTGCCGGTGGAGGGCCACCTGCTGGAGGTGGCGTGTCACTGCAGCAGCCTGCGCTCCAGAGCCTCCATGATCCTGCTCAACATCAACAAGGCCATCATCTACCTGTGGCAGGGCTGCAAGACCCAGCTGCACACTCGCTCCGTGGGAAACACCGCCGCACTCAAGATCAAGGAGCAGTGAGTGGAGAGAGTTTTCATAAGGAGCGTTGTTGGATAAAGAAGTTCCAAGTATACTAATAGAGGATTTTATTTAACTGACAAATCTGCAAAACTGCTTGTCACATTATCATTCCCCAGAAAATACAGAGCAGTTTTTTGTTTTTGTTTATTTTTATCACAAATGACCAAAACATACTGTTCTGATACCAAAGCTGTACTGAAATCATTCAATACATCAATACAATGCAAGAAAAAATATTTAAAACTGACCGTGCTTGTTGTCATGGGGGCTTGAACTTGGGTCCTGGTCATGGGTTAGCTATTAAAATGCTGAGCCAGGCTGAATTGATTGCATGGTGACATATCTGGTTTCAGGTCATGTGCTTTTGCCATGGTTTTATCATGATGGAGCTCAAACTGATTTCAGGCCCAAGGTGTAGTTAATGTGATATCATGTGGCCTAATTCAGATTTGTAATGGAGGAGATTCTTTAAGTACGTTGGAAAATCTCATGCAAGTTCAAAACTTGAGTTGAATATAGGTTGAATCACTACTGTTTTATCAATCAGCAATAGAGAGCATTTATTTCTACGAAAATGTTGCAGATCATTACTTTTACTCTTCTCAAAGTATGATTAAGTGCAAGACTGAAAGCATCAGAAAATGGGTCAAAATTGAAATAAAGAACGTTATGAAAGCAAAGTCCTGGAAGTTCTCATCTCCAGTCGCAACATAAAACATCACTTAATCGTACACATCGTATTATGAAGGCGGTGAACTCTGTTTCCCTCTCGCTCCTCTCAGGTGTCCTCTGGAGGCGGGGCTCCACAGCAGCAGCAAGGTGACCATCCACGAGTGTGACGAGGGGGCGGAGCCTCCGGGCTTCTGGGAGGCGCTGGGGAGGAAGGACAGGAAGGCCTACGACTGCATGCTGCAAGGTACAGGAAACACCGTCCTGCAGAGAGGGACACAATGTCACAAGAGTGATATTTACCATTACATATCATTTTGTACTTATGCACTTCTGTTGCTACTTTAGTTGTTGATACATCTCTGCACCCATTCCTGTACATTTATTAAATGGGGGGACTATGGATTGAGCTCTGTCCATCAAACATGATATCTCAGACATCACTGGTCTGATTTTGATGAAACTAGGAGTTATGATGCATCTTGTTTTTCTAGGAATGTGTTTGTATTTTGTATTTTACTTTGTCATATATCCTTTCCTCTTACTAGTATTACTTTTCTTCTATTCCTGTGAAGCACTTTTGCTACATAAATAAAGTTATTATTATTATCATTACTACTATAGTCTTCGCCTGTGTTCCAGTGTTTAAAAAATGACACTGATTGGCCTAATGCGGATGCTATAATTAAAGGTCAACATTTTTTAACTGAATCATGATATCTCAGACTCCACTGGTCTGATTTTGACAAAACTTGGAGGGATAATGCATTTTGGCACTGTGTTCTGGCATTTTAAAAAATTACACTAATTGACCTCACGGGGCGCTAAAGATTAAAATTTCTAACTTCGAAAGGCCAATTTTGATGAAAATTGGAAGGGATGATGCATCTTGTTACTGATTGGCGCCTGGAGTGCCTGCATAATTAATGGGGAACGACATGTTTACTTGTTTTTCTCCTCTCAGATCCAGGAAAATTCAACTTCACCCCGCGGCTCTTCCAGCTCAGCAGCTCATCAGGAGAGTTTGTGGCTGCAGAGTTCTTCCACCCGTCCAGAGCTCCAGACCTCGTGAGCTCGCTGCCCTTCCTGCAGGAAGACCTCTACAACGCACCGCAGCCTGGTGAGAGAGCTGGAGACACACACACACACACACACACACACACACACACATACACATACAGTATGACTACAATCAGGCCAGAGTCTTAAAGTTTGTCCTGCTTAAATCCACAATTCTACATCCACAATTGTGAGTCTACCTGCAGTACTTCATACAATACATAGAGTACATACAAACACACACATACGTAGAATACATATATACACACACACACACACACACACTTCACCAAGTGTAACTACAATCACACAAATACAGATACACAAACACACATACACACACACTTAAGGAAGCATGACCACAAACACCCATAAAGTCATGCACACAAACGATGAATGAGCACATACACACAGAAAAACACCTGAAGCATATTGTTCAAACTCCTTAATCTATCAATTGGATTAGGTTAGATTAAACTTTCAATTGATCCACTGCTGCAGGAGGATACAGATAAGAATGGAACAAACTGAAAGTGCTGAAGATAAAGATACAGCATCTTCATTACGCTAAAACAAAACTCCTTTTTGCTTTAAAGAATTCACTCTATGTAAACTATTGACAGGTCTCCAGGTTAGCAGATGTTTGCAGGTTACAAATCTACAAATTGCAGATATCTTACATTTAAAGAGCATCGTATAATGAGACGTCCCTCTCTCCACGACAGCGCTGTTCCTGGTGGATAACTTCCACGAGGTTTACCTGTGGCAGGGCTGGTGGCCTCAGGACAGCGAGAGTCCCGGCTCGGCTCGCATCCGCTGGGACGCAGACAGGAAGTGTGCGATGGAGACCGTGCTGCAGTACTGCAAAGGTAGAAATGATTCACTAAGTAACAGGACACTAGATGACAGCAATCTGGAACATTGGTGGCCCCTAATGGCAGTGAGAGGTTGAATTTTGAGGACTTGAAAACCAACTTTAGTGAATTTTTTTGGCATTATTTCCTAAATAGATGTATGTTATGATATGAAGAATTATTCAACAAGGTGAAAAAGTAATTTTTCATTTCATTGTGACTTTAAGCTTCACAATGTGTGTTCATAATTTGACCACCAGATGTCACTGTTCATTCCCCACCAATCATTTCTATGGGAATATATTAAGAGATTGTGAATAAAATATTAAATTGAATATTAAGAATAATTATTTCTAAAGGTTGAATACATCTGCACATCTCCTAAACTTTAGGAGATGTGTGGTTAAAATCTTGGAGTACTTTAGATCCTAAAGTACTCCCAAGATTTTAACCACACATTTTAAAGTTGGAACGGAGTCTCCAGCTAACATTATGTGAAAGTAGAGGCAGAAATTTTGAATCAAAGTTCAGCTGTTCCACTGATTTTCTGCTGAGTAACTCTCAGCCTGAGTTCAGAATCATCCTGTTGATTTCCTCCTGCAGAGAAGAATGAGAAGAAGCCTCAGAAGTCGTATCTGATCCACGCCGGTCTGGAGCCGCTCACCTTCACCAACATGTTCCCCAGCTGGGAGCACCGAGAGGACATCGCCGAGATCACCGAGAGGGTCAGCAACACACACACACACACACACACACACACACACATCAGTTCTAAGAAACAACTGGAAGTAAATCCATGCATGTAAATAATCCATAGTCTTTCCCATACTTCCCAATCGGTCTACTTACAGTGTTGGAATTGTCAGCTGCATATGTTTTATGTCGCTATAACTCCACAATTCTTTTCTATTTTATTATTTTTATAGCTTATTTTATGTTCTATTTTTGTGCTTATGTTCGGTTTTTCTTTTTGCTGCATCAATCCCAATTTCCCCACGGGGATCAATAAAGTTTCATTTTATCTTATCTCTTCACACACCGCCATGCTGAAAATACTTTCACACATGAAAAAAATCTGTGCATACACCTACACACACACACACACACACACACACACACACACAGCCTCTTTCTCTCTCTCTCACTTTCCTTTTCACACAATATGTTCTTTCGCACACCTACTGAAAATACTGAAAGTGTGTTTTTCACACACTTTCTCACACACCTACAACCCGACTGTCCAAACACACACTCTCATTCCAACTGACCACATCCTGTGTCCTGTGTCCTGTGTCCTGGCTGCAGGAGGCGGAGGTGTGTAACCAGATCATCCTGGTGGAGGATGTGTTGGCCCGGCTGTGCCAGAACACCTTCCCCCTGGCCCAGCTGCTGGCCCGGCCGCTCCCAGAGGGGGTCGACCCGCTCCGCCTGGAGATCTACCTCTCCGACCACGACTTCGAGGTCGGTACACAGACACACTAACACCAACGTACAAAGCTTGAGTTTTATTTATAGGTGTGTTTTTGGGAATGTTGGAGCCAGGGTCAGATATTAACCTTTTTCCAGAGGGCATTTTTTGCTCTCTTGATTGGATTTTTAGGGCATTTTGGTCCTTTTCAGGGGCAATTTCTTTGGAATAATACATTTGTTCTGCATGTTGGCAAATGAACACTCAATTTGTACCACTAAGATTTGTTTTATTTTAAATCAGAATATGGCCAATGCTTCTTTCTCACTGCTGGAAATTGGCAGCAGTTTTCTATACAGATATAAATGTTGGAGACGCTCATCACAGCAGGAGACATGCTCATCATTCTCTTAGTAACGTTTTAACTGTGACTGTACATTTTAGGCATTTGGCTGATGCTCTATATAAAGAGTGACTTACAATGAGTGCAACAGCAGAAGATTCAATTCCTCGATTACAAAAAAGTCACATGTGAAAACCCTCATGTGAATTCAAAGCACTTGTGGGTGAAAACTTAATTTCACATGCAAAGAGACAATTCACAGGTGAAAATGTCACTTTCACATGGGAAATGGAGAAATTTCACATGTTCACGAAAACCAACATGTGTCCAAAAAGCACATGCGCTGTGAATTCACATGCGGGTTTTCACATGTGACTTTTTTGTAAGGGCTAGATCACCAACATTACAAACAAAGCATAGTAAGGAGTCATAGTGTGACCTGACAATAATCTTGTGGCCTCAGAAAGATCACGTAAGGGAGAAGTGCTGGGAAAAGACATAACACATAACAGCCAAAGAGGAGGTGTTTTTTTTCAAGATAAGAGCAAATTACAGAAAGAAGAGCAGGAAGATGTGGGAGAGGTGAGAGGTGAGATGACTCAGTGTGGAGAGAGTGACAGCTATGATGGGAGAGACGGGGTGGGTGGGGGGGTTCTCTGTTACCTCTGTCTGCTACAAACAAGAAAACATGGAGAATATGATGCTGCATGTCTCCTGTGATGATTGGGTGTCTCTGAAGTATAAAATGTACAAGCAACATATTGATTTTGCTTCGTATGGTTTTTTTTTTTACAGTAGGATTTAGCCTTGAAGCTCTCTGTCTAATGGCATCATCATTTCAGTTTGTCATTATCATTGTTTTTAAAGGAAAAATCCACCCTAAAATACCTTAACACTGTTAGAAAAGCAGCTATCAGTGGTGTATCTTCCATTTCTAGATCCATTTTATTGTGTTTTTCATATTCTCATGGATTTACTGGCCAAACATAGACGCCGTAACATCACATCAAGATATTTCCAGTGCAGCTACAGTGGAGTTTGATAGCAGAAAATGTTTCAGCGATCTAAAACGTCAACAGTAAGCATCAGGTTTTGGTGTCAGTTCCTCAGAATCAAAGAGCGAGGGCTTCTTTCTAGAGCCGCCATTTTGCACCAAGAGACGTTCAACAATCATACAGCGAGAAATCCATCGTAGAAGAAGAAAAGATTCAGGCAGGTTGAGGGAAAGTGGGTTCAACAAAACAGTAAATTACAACACTTGATCATAAAATAACTCCTGGAATGCATCGAACATCACAGATTGATGATATATAACAGTGTAAGATGATCCAAGGGTGGATTTTTCCTTTAACTTAAAACATATTATAACATATAACCTGTAACATATGACTACACCGCCTCATTCATAGCGGTCCATCCTAACTCCATCTAACTCTCGCCTTGCAGACTAAGTTGTAGGTGGATTCAGGTAAGGAGAGTCACTCCATGTGATTAATAAACACTGGCGACCTGTCCTTCTTTCTCTCACGCACGTCAGCATCGTATTACTGTGATCTGAAATCTCTCATTCACTCCTGTTCACTCCTACTCACTCCTACTCACATGTGTGGTGCTGGTTGAGGGAGGGGGGGGGGGGGGGGGGTCTACTGTTGACGGGAGGGAAGCTGCATGATTACGGCTAAAATGATAATCCTGATTATTTGGATCAAGTCAAGTCAAATTTATTTGTATAGCCCGTAATCACAGATACAATCTCACAGGGCTTCACACTCCCACATTTTAACACAGTTGAGAAAAACATCAAACAACACCCAACACCCTTAGACCGTCAATGAGAACAAGGAAAAACTCTCACAAAAATGGGAGAAACCTGAGGAAGGGCCTCACAGAGAGGAATCCCCCTTCCAGGACTGATAATGATTGATAATCATGACGATTTGAGGAACAAAATGTTATTAACGCACTTGCATCTGCATCTAATCTGCATCTCACATCCACATCTTGACAATTTTCACCTACAGCTGACATCCTAAATCAAATATTTCGACACTTTCGATATGACAATATTCTACGATTTTTCATTCTACGATTAATTGTGCAGCTCTAGTATAGAACGGGCGGTATGGGTAAACTCTGCACACCTGCACATACCCTCGACTACATCACACTCCTTATTATGTGCCTCTAGACTATTCTGCTTCCTTTTACACACACACACCTTTCACCTGAGACTCTTTCTTCTCACTTCACATTAATGCACTGGTGATTCACAGACTCACTTCCTTTCTGTGGAGATGTGAAAAAGTGGGGGCAAATGGAGGCTGACAAAGAAAGGGAACAATCAAAATAAAACAACTAGAGTGTCCTTGTAATACAGAATAGGGTTTTTGCTGAGATGTTGCTACACAAATTAACAACCCACTGAGCACTAGACTATGATTTAAACGTCACATCTCTGCTTTAGCTCTCATATAGCCCAGGATCTTTTTGGCTATGTGCAGTGCAGTTTCAGACCAAGCAGTAAATACATTACATATTTAAAAAATGCATAAACAGCTGTAAATGTGAAAAATATGCACCAGAGAAGTCCATATGTACAAGATTTATTTTTGTCATATACCTCAGAAGATGTAGACGTCTACTAAACTTTCACTTTTAAATCCTATACAGCCTCATTTGAGCCTAGATGTCTATAACCATTTAGACATATTTTAAACAGGCGATCAAGATAAAATTGCTCAGTGGGAAGAAGTTAAGAAGATTGACCACAATTTGGTTCCAGTACGTAAGGAATTATCCTATTACAAATCACAAGGATGCTCTTTTTTGTGTCATTTTGGTCCTTTTCTTTACCAGCTACGGTGGCGGGTGATTACTGGCTTCCAAGACTGTTCAGTCAGACAGAAAAAGCATGACAAATGACAGAAACACTATTTGAAATTCAGCTAAGACCCCAATTAAATCTCCTGTATCGTTTCCTTACCGACTAACTAATTGTACGAACCTCTTTTCCGTCCTGCAGAAAGCATTGGAAATGAAGAGAGAGGAATACGAAAGTCTACCAGGGTGGAAGCAAGTGAACCTGAAGAAGGCCAAAGGACTGTTTTGAGGAAGTGTAGTGAAGATGGTGCGTGAAGCGGACAGAGATGGAGATGCAGGAAATGGTCTCTTGATAGATAATGATATGAGATGTCCCAGGACGTTTTGCATAAAGACTCACACTGACCCGAAGAGGCGACAGAAAGCTGGAGAAGACTCACGCGAAGGACTGAGACTCGCGGTGCACTAGCCTTGCTTATAGTCGTGTTTTACCTTTTCCACTGTCTAATTATATAAGGAAATCCAATTCAAGTGGTTTAATGGAAGGTAAAAAAAAAAACCTCCCCCCAAAAAAAACCTTGCTTCGGCTCATACATGGTGTATGTGTGTATGTGGAGTCTCCTACAAGCACTTAACTCACCGCTCATGCCATGGACTTGTGAAAGACGACGTGCGCACTAGGACGCTTTGTGTCTGGGTGCTGTGCTGTGTGTGTGTGTGTGTGTGACTGTGTATATAATGTTTGTATGTGTACGTGCGTTGGTGAAGTGTGACTGTGCCTATAATGTGTGTGTGTGTGTGTGTGTGAGCGACCGCATGTGTAATGTTTATTTGTGTACACGTGTGCGTAGGTGCGCGTTTGTGACTTTGTATTTATGTAAAAACGAACCTCGTAGGAGGAGGACGAAGTCGGTGTTTTCAACTGAACGTGTCGTGTCAGATGTTGCTAGGAGAGTTGTGTTTTTTTTTTTTCTTTCTGTCTACAGTGTCTGGAAAGGCGTCAGGCCAAGTAGGTACCTCATGTTGCTCGAATACCTTAAGCTGTTGAATCGACTCAGACTTAACGAGTAGCCGAGAGCGAAGAGAAGGGTTGTAAATGTAAAGGCATTTAGTGGCGTTCATGAGGAAGAAAAAACAACAACTTGATGAATTTGAATGTATAGTGCCTTGCTTTTTGTGTACAGTTTATATACAGAAATTCTAGTCTGCATTTCAAAAGACTTTCTTTGTGATATAAGACATAGTGAATTAAATCATGATAATGCCCAAATAAAAACACGAGTCGCTCTGTGTCTGCTGCTGCATGCATCAAACATGCAACAACATGCTGTATGACAGGATTGACAGGCATTTTTTTTTTTTTGGTAACAAAGTTGCAAAAGGTTTATTTTCCATCTGCAAGTCATACTCTTTGAGCATCTATGTGTATACCCATATACGTTTCTATTTTTTAAATTTAACTGCAAGAAAATAAAAGTATGACA
Organism: Centroberyx gerrardi; assembly: GCF_048128805.1. Classification (NCBI taxonomy): domain Eukaryota; kingdom Metazoa; phylum Chordata; class Actinopteri; order Beryciformes; family Berycidae; genus Centroberyx; species Centroberyx gerrardi. Next base: position 24,702,881 of record NC_136009.1, read on the forward strand.
AAGTAACAGAGACATTAAGACGACATAACAGACATATCACAGGTTAGAGAAGGTGAGTGAGGGAAGCAACAGACCAAAAAGAAGAAAAAAAAAGCATGACAGGCATATTGCAATCAAACTTTACTGAATTATGGAGATGTGAGCTGAGAACAAAACAACTTTTATGTAACTACAGGCTGACTTTACTAACTAATCAAACCAGTGTTAAAGGACTTTACAGAGAGCGAGCCTGTCCTGCCTAGATTTAACTAATCAACAGTCAGTCACATAACAAAAAGATGCAATACAGTAAGCAACAAAATAAAGGAATTAAGGAAACAAAACACACAAAATAGCATGTTAGAAAGACATAACAGGCCGAGCTAACCTAACTAGCTTTACCTAACCGGCACCAAAAACCTTAGACCCTCAGTGAAGACAAGGAAAACCTCCCAAGAAAAACCTTATTTGGAAAAGAAATAGAAGAAACTTTGGTTGGGGCAATTCAAAGAGGAATCTCCCACCTGGACGGCTGAGCGTACAATAAGTGCCGGGACAAAACAATAAAAAAAAAAACAATACCATGGACAATAATATATTAAGAAAGCAAATAAGACAAAGAGAAACATGAATGCAGACTGCAACTTCTCTGCAGGGATGACTGGAGCGTATAGGTAGATTTCAGGTATCTATTGAAAGGAAACAGAGGAATAAGAGTAAGGTGATGCATTAGTGTGTCTGTTGCAGAGAGAGAGAGAGAAAGAAAGAGAGAGAGAGATCAGGCCACAAAAAGGCTTTGAGTTTTACTAATTATCTCTATCCTGTCTAACACCCAGGCTCTAAAAGCAGCGCAGCATCCTGACTCGAACAGAAGCGTTTCAACGTCTTCTTCCTCTTTTTCAAAAGCAGCGGTGCCGTTTTGTTTTCCATTCATCCCTCTGCAGACACACTTTCTGAAAAGGAAGCTGATTAAAAGGACAGAGAGAACTGAAGGGGGGGGAAAAAAAAGGTGTTTTGTGCTTTGAGAGAAATGTCAGGAGCCACCGTCAAAACTCTTTGAGTCGTTTTATCTTCTCACAGTGACAGTTCCTCTCTGTTTCACCTTTCAACAGCTACACCACAACTTCATTATCGTCTCTCGAGTTGTTTCGTATTTCATTCAAAAGGCAATATTGTTTTCAGGGAAATATCCCATTATTCACGCTTGTGTTGACTTCAGCAAAAGTCTCGTACGGCACCTGTCTCGGGATCCGAAAAGCACTGGAAAAAAGACGAGTGAGCGCCTGTAGCGTTTCAGCGTGATGAAAAAGCAACAGATAAGGCACTCAAAGAAGGCAACTTTTCAGCTGTAAAGGCATTGTTCGCGAGCATAAGCGGGCTTAACTCGCAACTGTTTTTAATGGAAGCCTTAAAACTTAAAAATCCCTCCGGATGTCACAGAAAGTGACGCAATTATCTCTCCTCTCCCAGATTAGGCCAAGTTATGTCCTCAGAAAACAGAGCAGAATGTGAATGGGTTTTTCAACTCAGGCTGCAGCTAAAGTTTGTTGTACAACAGGCTGAACGCTATACAGAAATAATTAGAATACACAGGTAGCTGCTTCATCATCCTGCTGAAGTGTCCTCGAGCAAGACGCTGAATCCCTACCAGCTTTAGAGGTGCTGTTCTGCAGCTGAGCCTGACCTTTGACCTCCCTATGGAGCGACAGGCAAGTGAATTTCTCTTTCAGGATCACCAAAAAAGATAAATAACGTAATACAGATGAACGACTTTATGTAGTTTTGCTCATCCTCCCTGTGTGTGTGTGTGTGTGTGTTTGTTTGCATATTGTCACTGTCGGATGAAAACCTTCAAAATCTTTCCTTCAACTTTTCATGAACTAAGAAAAACAGCCTGGATCTTAACTTGACCATCATGACTGTTAGAGTTTATCCAGTGGGGGTTTGGAAGGGTTTCATCAGCCCAGGAGTTCAGAAAATATTCTCAACCCATAGAGGAGCATGTAATACTGCAACTGAAGCTAAAACATGAAAATCACCAAAATTGGAGTCTAAGCGAATCACAATCGACACAGAAAAAATACAGTGAATGCACATCTACCATTCAGTTGATAAGACCAGACAGGGAGTCAGTAGTTTGATGTTGTTTAATAAAAAGTTCATAAAAAGCAAAACACAGGTGTGCAAAAAAAAGTGCAAATTAAGCATTAAGTGAGGATAAATGATGCTGTATAAATCATTGTAGCCATGCATATTCACCAGAGAAACACACACACACACACACAGTCCTATACTGTACATCAACACACACACAGACATAAGATCAACCAATACACAGGTTTTTCTACCATATACAAGGTTTACTATCTATTAGAGGAAAAACTGAGCTATACTTGATGAACAGTATGAAGAAACATGAATTGTACAACTAACATTTTGGACAACACAGCCTCCATCAGGGTAAAAATCATGAGTTTCTGAATATATACACTCATACTCAGCTGCCCACTGACCAATCACACCTCCACATACTGACAGGCCACAGACAGAGTGGAGGTTTGTAGTTCAGTCTGTGCAGCTCACAACAGCCTCGAGCCTGCATGCTGACCTCTGACCTCTGACCCGGGAACAGGGGGACCGGTTGACCCGACCAGACCTGCAGCCGAACATCTGGATAACATCTGCAGCTCGGTGTGGATGATGAATGTTAGGGGTGTGTTCACGAGGAGACAGGACCCAGATGCAGAATCGAACAAAAAACGGTTTTATTTCCAAAAATAACAGAGAAACTCCTTGCGGGAAAAAATGAGACCACGAGCAGGCAAAAAATAACTGAGAGTGCCCCGGAGGGAAAAAACTCTAGAAAACTGGAACTACAGTTTCAACAAGAGATACGCAGTGAATACACTATGACGGGAGGTCTCCACGAGAGCGAGGCGGCAGGAGACTTGAGCATGAGCGGGAATCAACTGGCACTGGGGGAAACTAGGAGTAGGCTTAAGTAGCCGGGCTGATGACAGGATGAGAAACAGGTGTGCCTGTGAGCCTCGCTCCCGTGGAGATCGGGCCCGCCCCTCTGCATGGACCTGCTGAGGCAGAGGGAGAAAAGGAAGAGGATTAGGTGGGCGGGCAGAACACAAGAGCCAGATCATGACAGTACCCCCCCCCTAATGGACGCCTCCAGGCGTCCTACCTGGCTTACCCGGGTACCTAGTGTAGAACTCTCGCAGCAGTTGTGGGTCGAGGATGAGGGAGCGCGAGATCCAGGAGCGCTCCTCGGGACCGTACCCCTCCCAATCCACCAGGTACTGATATCCTCGGCCCCGCCTGCGGACGTCCAGAATGCGGGTGACAGTGTATGCTGGGTGACCCTCGATGAGACGGGGGGGAGGAGGCGGTGGCACTGGTGGTTGGAGAGGGCTGACCGAGACAGGTTTCAGGAGGGAGACGTGGAACACCGGGTGGACGTTCAGTGAGGCAGGGAGGCGGAGCCGGACGGCACTAGGGTTGATCACTTTCTCCACCGTGTAGGGACCGACGTACCTGGGGGCCATTTTCCTGGACTCGGTCTGGAGGGGAAGATCTCGTGATGACAGCCATACCTCTTGACCCACCTTGTAGTTGGGAGCAGGGATCCGGTGGCGGTCCGCCAACCGCCGATTCCGTTCAGCGGTCCTACCCAACGCTGCCCTGGTCTCACGCCACACCTGTCTGACCCGGCGGAACTGGGCCCGAACCGAGGGCACCGCCGCATCGGACTCCTGGCTGGGGAATAGAGGGGGTTGGAACCCCGTGTTGATCATGAACGGGGACATACCCGTGGCCGAGCTGATCAAGGAGTTGTGCGCATACTCCACCCAGGGAAGGTGTGTCGCCCAGGAGGAGGGGAGCCGGGAGGCGACGCAGCGGAGAGCAGTCTCCAGGTCCTGATTGGCCCGTTCCGTTTGCCCGTTAGATTGGGGATGGTAGCCGGAGGTGAGACTGGTGGCGGCCCCCAGAGCCCGACAGAAAGCCTTCCATACCTGGGAGGTGAATTGTGGACCTCGGTCCGATACGATGTCCTGGGGGATACCATGGAGCCTGAACACATGCTGAACTAGCAGATTAGCGGTCTCCAAGGCGGAGGGGAGCTTGGGAAGGGGAACAAAATGAACCGCCTTGGAGAACCGATCCACAATAGTCAAAATGGTGTCGTTTCCTTCTGAGGGAGGTAGGCCCGTAACAAAATCCACTGCTATGTGAGACCAAGGGCGTGGAGGAATGGGTAGGGGCTGGAGGAGACCCGCCGGGGGACGGTGTGAGGCCTTGTTGCGAGCACACACCGTGCAGGCGGCAATGAAGGCTCGAACATCAGCAGCCATGGACGGCCACCAAAAACGCTGCTGAACCAATGTGAGGGTGCGATGGACTCCCGGGTGGCAAGCTATCCGGGAGGCGTGTCCCCAAGAGAGCACTGAAGATCTCGTGACCATGGGAACGAAAAGCCGTCCGGGAGGGCACCCGTCCGGCACAGTTTGTCCCTGGAGGGCTTCCTGGACCTCCTTCTCGACCCGCCACCGGAGCCCCCCCACCACACAGGCGGGAGGAAGGATGGTCTCACTGCTGGGCTCTCTCTCTTCCTCGGAAAACTGTCGGGAGAGTGCATCTGGCTTGACGTTCCTCGAACCGGGGCGATAGGTGAGGGTGTAGGAGAACCGGCCCAGGAAGAGAGCCCAACGGGCCTGACGGGAGTTGAGGCGCCGCGCCGTGCGCAGGTATGACAGGTTCTTGTGGTCTGTCCACACGATGAATGGCTGCGCCGACCCCTCCAACCAGTGCCGCCACTCCTGAAGAGCCAGAACCACTGCCAATAGCTCTCGGTTTCCCACGTCGTAGTTGCGCTCCGCAGGACTGAGGCGACGAGAGAAGAAAGCGCAGGGGTGGAGCTTGCCGTCAGCAGGCTGGCGCTGGGAGAGGACGGCCCCGACCCCTGAATCCGAGGCATCAACCTCGACCACAAACTGCTGCTCAGGATCTGGGTGAGTAAGGACAGGCGCATTGATAAACATGTCTTTCAGTGTGCCAAAAGCAGCATCAGCAGTAGGTGACCAGGCAAAGTTTACTTTACTCGAGGTGAGGAAAGAGAGAGGGGCCGCTATCCGGCTATAGTTTCTTATGAACCGTCTGTAAAAATTAGCAAACCCTAGGAAGCGTTGTAGTTGCTTGCGAGTGGTGGGAACAGGCCACTCCCGGACTGCCTCCACCTTTGAGGGGTCGGCCCGCAGCTGCCCCTTCTCCACCACGTATCCTAAGAAACTGACAGAAGACACATGAAACTCACATTTCTCAGCCTTGACATAGAGCTTGTTTTCTAGGAGTCTTTGTAAGACATCCCGGACGTGACTAACATGTTCCTCTTGGGACCGGGAGAAAATCAAAATGTCATCGAGGTAAACGAAGACAACCTTGTTTAGTAAGTCTCGTAACACATCATTTACCAAACATTGAAAAACTGCAGGAGCATTAGTCAGTCCAAAAGGCATCACCCGATACTCAAAGTGTCCCAGGTGCGTGTTAAACGCAGTCTTCCATTCATCCCCCTCACGGATCCTGACGAGATGGTAGGCGTTTCTCAAATCTAATTTTGAGAAAACGCAGGCGTCGTGTAGGGGGCTGAACGCAGAGTCTATGAGTGGAAGAGGGTACTTGTTCTTGACTGTGATGTCGTTAAGTCCTGTGTAATCAATACAGGGGCGGAGCGTTTTGTCCTTTTTCTCAACGAAGAAAAAACCCGCCCCTACAGGTGAGGAAGAGGGCCGGATCAGCCCCGCCGCCACCGAGTCAGTGATATAACTCTCCATAGCTTCCCTTTCAGGCTTGGAGAGGTTATACAACCGTTTGGTAGGGAGGGGTGACCCGGGGAGCAACTCGATTGCGCAGTCGTAAGGTCTATGCGGGGGAAGGGTGCTGGCAGAAGTCTTACTGAACACCTCCTTTAAGTCATGATACTCGGAGGGAACATTAGTCAGGTCAATTACCTCGGGTTGCTGGCAGGAGCTGGAGATCCGGGCCGGGACTGCAGATTGCAGGCAGTGAGCATGGCAGTGCAGGCTCCACTTGCGGATGGTGCCCGTGACCCAGTCAATGTGGGGGTTATGCAGCTTGAGCCAGGGAATGCCCAAGATGACGTTGTTAAGGGGAGAGGTGATGACAAACAATTCTATATGCTCGTGATGATTGCTGGAGAGAAGCAGCCTAAGGGGCTCAGTCTTGTGAGTAACAATTTCCAACAATTTACCATCTATGGAGTGGATCTCCTTGGGTGAGGTTAGCTTATACACAGGTAGGCCATGGGCTTTAACGAAACCAACGTCAATGAAATTGTCATCTGCCCCCGAGTCGACCAAGACCTCGACCGAGAGGGAGTGTTGTGTGGCGTGAATCGTACCTGCTACCCGGAGGCGTGAAGCGGAGGCTGACGAGATTCGGCTCACCAGGAACCTCCTGTTCCCCGGTGAGCCTGGCCTTTTGGCGCCTCCGGGCAGCGGCTGACGTAATGTCCCTCTTGGCCGCAGTAGAGGCAGAGTCTCCCTGTCATCCGTCTCTGTCGTTCTGCTGGGGTCAGGCGCGCCCGTCCGAGCTGCATGGGTTCCTCCGCTGGGGGTTGGCGGGACTCGTGGGCGAGGAGGGTGGAGCCTTGAGTGGGTGGTGCGGGGTCCTGGACGGGAGGCGAGGAACCGGCTGCAGGTCGTCTTCTCCTGGTTTCCAGCCTTTCCCTATTCCTCTCCCTCAGTCTGTTATCTAGTCTGATGGCTAAATCTATGAGTTGGTTAAGTGAGGAGCATTCTTCACGCACTGCCAGCTCATCTTTAATTTTACTGGAGAGCCCTTTACAAAAAACAGCCTGAAGAGCTGCGTCCCCCCACCTGCTCTCCGCGGCTAGAATGCGGAAACTTACAGCAAACTGTGACACTGGCTGGTTTCCCTGCTGAAGATCCAGCAATTGACCCACTGCCTGTCTACCCTTGACTGGGTGGTCGAAAACCCGCTTCATCTCATCTGAGAATAGTTTGTAGTCAGTGAGGAGGTCTGATTGCTGACCGGAGATAGCTAAGGACCAGGCGGCTGCCTGTCCTGTGAGAAGACTCATGACAAATGAGATTTTAGCTGACTGAGAAGCATATGTATTGGGCTGTTGGCTAAACACTAGTGAACACTGATGGAGAAACTGAGCACATGTCCCTAAATCACCGGAGTACCTGGCCGGTATAGGGATGTAGGGCTCTCTGGTTTGCTGCGCTGGACTGGCGGCCTGGTCAGGTGCTTGGAGTTGAGGGGAAGAGCCGGAAGGTGGAATCACTTGGTCTTTGATGGCCTCCAGTTGGCCGCCCAGTTGAGACACGCTGGCGGTGAGCTGCTGCAGGTGTTCCATCACCTGAAGCAGGGAAGACTCGTGCTGATTCACCACTGCTGCCTGGCTGGAGAGCGCCCGCTTAAAACTCTCAGATTCTGCTGGGTCCATCTTGGCCAGTTGATTCTGTTAGGGGTGTGTTCACGAGGAGACAGGACCCAGATGCAGAATCGAACAAAAAACGGTTTTATTTCCAAAAATAACAGAGAAACTCCTTGCGGGAAAAAATGAGACCACGAGCAGGCAAAAAATAACTGAGAGTGCCCCGGAGGGAAAAAACTCTAGAAAACTGGAACTACAGTTTCAACAAGAGATACGCAGTGAATACACTATGACGGGAGGTCTCCACGAGAGCGAGGCGGCAGGAGACTTGAGCATGAGCGGGAATCAACTGGCACTGGGGGAAACTAGGAGTAGGCTTAAGTAGCCGGGCTGATGACAGGATGAGAAACAGGTGTGCCTGTGAGCCTCGCTCCCGTGGAGATCGGGCCCGCCCCTCTGCATGGACCTGCTGAGGCAGAGGGAGAAAAGGAAGAGGATTAGGTGGGCGGGCAGAACACAAGAGCCAGATCATGACAATGAAGCCAGTTAAGGATCGCTGTGCTGCTCTCTGTCTCGTTGTCTTTGCCCTCTCTGTCTTCGGTCACGCGTTTCACTCGATGGAACGAAACCACATCCAAGATGGAGATCGTCAGGTCAGCCGTTGTGGCGCTCCTTCCTGTTATCATGAGGTATTTTTATTTTTTTATCAGCTGATATTATTATCTTCTTCTGAAAGACCTCAAGGAGTAAAAGAAACTGACATCGGTGGATTTGCGGCCATGTTTGTCACCTGTGTTGACACACTTCTGGCAATTGTATTTAAATGCTGATTGTACCTGTGAGGACTGACAGCACTGTAAATGTTATTGCTGCTTGTGTGTGTGTATGCGTGTGTGTGTGTGTGTGTGTGTGTGTGTATGCTTGTGTGTATGTGTGTGTGTGTGTGTATGCATGTGTGTGTGTGTGTGTGTGTGTCTCTGTGTGTGTGTATGGGAGTTGGTAAGTTTTTAAGGTGAATTTAGTTTCTTTCTCCTGTTGTTTTGTTGTGAGATGTTTGATTAAAGAACATCAAATGTCTCTCTCTCTCTCTTCCCTCTCTCCCCCCCCCTCTCTCTCTCTCTCTCTCTCTCTCCCCTCTCTCTCTCTCTCCCTCTCCCTCTCCCTCTCCCTCTCTCTCTCTCCTCTCTCTCTCTCCCCTCTCCCTCTCTCTCTCTCTTCCCTCTCGCCCTCCCTCTCTCTCTCTCCCTCTCCCTCTCTCTCTCTCCTCTCTCTCTCTCCCCTCTCCCTCTCTCTCTCTCTTCCCTCTCGCCCTCCCTCTCTCTCTCTCCCTCTTCCCTCTCTCTCTCTCTCTCTCTTCCCCCCCCCCCCTCTCTCTCTCTCTGTTTATACAAATAGAAGTCTTAACTCTGGCTGTGTTGGAGTCACCATCTTTCTCTCACCCTCCCTGCATACACACACACACACACACACACGCACACACACACGCTCAGACTCTTCTAATCACCTCTTCCCAGTAACAGTCTTTTCACATTACAGAGGAATGGGCTGCTGCCAACACCTTCTCCCTCCGCCGCTCTCTGCTGCCACATTCTGAGTCTGTGTGGATCAATAGAGCCGATCAGCGCTTCACTCGTCAATACAAGACCCAGCGGCTCGACTGCCTTCTTCCTCTGTCTCAAACATTAACTTACTACGGTGAAATAAATAATGATACCACTAATAATAAACTGTAATTGTATAGCAGCTTTTATGACGGAGTTACAAAGTGTTTAACAGACTGTAAACAGGAAATAAATAAAAGAAAATGAGATGAAACAATAAAAACAGACGTGAAGGAGGATTACAGAGGAATAAATCAGCCAAGTATAATGAGAATAAACTAGGTAATTTATGTTTGAATGTATTTTTATATGGGTATATATTGGAAGTTATGTATGTACATATATGAATGTAAATGTTTATTAAGTGATAATTATTCTGTTTCTTAAGTCTTTCTTAATCAAATTGTCTTCATCAATTGTTAATTATTCGTAATAATTTCTCCCTTTTTTCTTTTTTGCTGTTAATTATTGTACCTCAGTTTAATTAATGTTTGTTGTTTTAATTATTCATGTAGTTATTCATTTATTTAGATTCTATTAAATTCTTGTCGCCTTAGCAACTGCCACCCTCACCCTACAATCTCTCTCTCTCTCTCTCACACACACACACACACACACACACACACCCTTGTTTACCCTTGTTATCTTTATTTAAAACTCAATAAATCATCGTTCACAGCAAAAACAAATGAAAGAACAGCCTGTCTGCAAAAACATGTTTGAAGAAAATTCAACTGATTTTGCCAGAAGAAGCTCAGCCACGTCTTCCTGACCTGTCAATCAAACTGGAGACACATTCAGTCCCCTCTCCCTGCTGTCTGTCTGCTGTCACGGTGAGGTGTGATGCACGGGCACATTTGAAACATTTTCTTAGTGAAAACAAAGTATCAGTTTGAAATGTAGCCAAGCTTGATAAGAGAGTTTCAACATCAACCAATCAGAGACAAGAAGGCCGGTCAGGTGATCTGTCCTCGGCCCAAAATATTTTCGAAATAACAGAACATTTAACCTTCAGCTAGCTAGCTGTTGTATGCCAGGAGAATAGATTGTTTTTTGTTAAAGACTCAAACACAAGCCTATAATACATGTTATGAAATTCAAATGGACAACCTTGATAAAATAATTAAATTATTAGATTTTCAGTAGAAAAGAGGGGGTCAAGATAAATGAATAGTGATGGCAGCAGTGTGTTATTTCATCATTTTCACTCCTCCAACTGTCAGATTTGTCAGTTACTGCCCTCTTTGCCCAGCTGCTCATACTCATTGCCCATTGTCGGCAAATTTTGCCCCAAATGTGCCCTAAACATTTCCCTGTGTGTGATGAGCTTTAATGAGGTGTGTGTGTGTGTGTGTGTGTGGAGGCAGTGAGTCACTCTGGCCACTAGATGGCGATGCAGGCTCCTCTTCATCAGCCTCCTCTTCTGTCGGTCCTGTGGCTCAGCAGGGAGGAGAGGCAGGAGACAGACTGCATGTAGAGGAAAGTTCAGTTTCAGTTTCAGTTCTAGTCTTAGTATTTTTGGTATGGGAGTGGTATTTTTTAAAGGTTTAGTGATAGACGTTCACAATAGGAATTTTGCAACAGGTATTCTGTAATACAAAAAATAAATCATACATTTTTTTTTATTTATTTGCAATAATTTTTCATTTAACATTCAATTAAAATAGCCAAAAATTCACTTTTTTTTTTACCCTGCACATAAACGAAAAGATGAAAACTAAGAACATTTCACATTTCATTTTATCTTTATTTTAGTTTTACAAGTAGACAAAATGGTTTTGGTTCAGTTTAATTTTTTTTCCACAAAGTCTAGTTTTTATTTTTATTTCAGTTTGTAGCACTTTTCATCTTAGTTTAAGTGTATACATTTTTAGCATGGGCGGCCCCAGTGGGAGTTGAACCTCTAACCCTGGCAGTATTAGTGCCTTGCTCTGCTCATTGAACGATACTAGAACCACACACACACACACACACACACACACACACACACACACTCATCTGCCCTCTGCCATTCTCCAGGCTCCATCACCTGTTTAAAATTTAGACTTTAGAGAGAGAAATGAAAGGAAATGTATTTTTAGAAGCTGCCTCAGCCTCTGATCGGGCTCTTAATGTGTCGGCTCCCAGTCGAGGGTGTTTTGGGTGAAAGTGTCTGGCGGGTTTGGCAGGTTCATGTCTCCTCAGATACACAACGCCTTGAGTGACATGACCTCAATTTCTTACCCAGCGTTCCTTGGGAAAAGGTGTCATCTCTATGGAAATAACCTTTCTTCTTGCGGTTTTGAAGTCCGTTTTTTTGGGGTTTTTTTTGCAGTACTTTGTGATCTCGCTCTCCTTCTTTTTTATGTCTCTGCGTCTCTTGCTTCATTTTGAAATCAAAAGCAGTACAAATGGTGTGATTTATGAAACTTGTGATGCATCTGTGAACAGAGAGAATGAAAGAGAGAAAATGATGATGGTGAAATTGCAAAAAAAAAATAGACCTGGGAGAGAGAGAAAGAGAGAGGAAATACAGAGAGAAGATAGAAGTAGAAGAGAGAAATGAGAAAGAAAAAAGGAGATGGGAAAAGAGAAAAACAGAGGTAGAATAGAAAGAGGATGAGAGAGAGATGTGGAGAGTGAAAAGGGGAGATGGATAGAAAGAGGAATGGGTAAAGGAGAAAGGTGAAAAGAGAGCAAGAGAGAGATGGGGAATAAGAGAGGGAGATGATGGAAAGAGAGAGGAAAAGAGAGAGAGGAAGAGAGAGAAGAGAAGAGAGATGGAGAATGAGAGATGGAAACAAGACAGTAACATGGAGAGAGAAACAGATGAAGAGAGAGAGCAAGAAATAAAGAGAGGAAGGGACAGAGAGAGATGGAGAAAGAGAGAAAGAGAGGGAGAGAATGAGAAGGGAAGATGGAAAAAGAGCGACATAGAGAGAGAAACAGATGAAGAGAGAGAGGAAGAAAGAGACAAAGAGAGAGAGGGAGAAATAGAAAATGAGAGAGAGGAAGGGAGAGACAGATAGAGAAAGGTAGAGAAGGAGAGAATGAGAAAAGAAGATGGAAAAAGAGAGTGACAGAGAGAGAGAGAAACAAATGAAGAGAGGGTGAGATGGAGACGGAGATAAAGACAAAGAAATGATGGAGGAGACAGAGAGGAGTAGAGAATTAATTGAATGACAAAGCGGGTGTGGAGAGAGAGAGAGAGAGAGAGAGAGAGAGAGAGAGAGAGAGAGAGAGAGAGAGAGAGAGATGCTGTCAGCCGGTGATGAATCCCCTCCAGGTGAAGAGTGTGTCAGCTCCCTAATGAAATCTCCCCTCCTCTGTTTATCCAACCCAATAAAACACAGGGAGAGTCGACCTTCAGGCCACACACACACACACACACACACACGCACACACACACACACACACACACACACACCTGTAACACCTCCACTGTTCTGTATCATCAATCTGTGATGTTCAACGCATTCCAGCAGTTATTTTGTGATGAAGTGTTGTAATTTACTTTTTTTTTGCTGTACCCACTTTCCCTCAACCTGCCTCGTCTACTTCTAGTGATTTCCTACATTTCCCAGAATGCCTTTCAACTGCCAGTATAGTGCCAGAGAACGGGCATTCAGCTGTAGGTTATGTGTAGGTGGAGAGAGCATAGCGATAGAGCTAGACAGAGCAACAAAGTGAGAGTTTTTCCAGTCGAGAAAAAGCAAGAACCACAAAACTCAACATGTCTTGTTGCTGCATTGCATTCTGGTCTATTGAGGCTGCTGTTGAGGAAGAAATTGGTCTCTCTGGCTCTTCTACAATGGATTTCTCCCTGTATGTTAAAGGGTAACTTCGGCATTTTTCAACCTGGACCCTATTTTCCAATCTTTTTGTGTCTAAGTGACTAAAGGGGACAACAATTTTTGAAATTGCTCCAGTATTGAGCGAGATCGCTTCAGCCGGCAGCCGCGAAACGGGCTGCAATGTAATCCGACGGGGCAAATCGCACCGTCAACGTACGTCCACTAAAAGTGCTTGTTTTTACCTCTGACAGGCTCAGATTGTTATTATAAGTGTCTGACAACATTATGGAAAGGACCCTACAGAGAAATGAAATGTTTTTCTTTACCTTTCGCTTGATCCGGTCTGTGTGTAACTTCCTGCAACAACTCAACTCTCGCGAGACTTGAGCGAGACTTGGTTACACACAGACCGGATCAAGCGAAAAGGGAAAGAAAAACGTTTCATTTCTCTGTAGGGTCCTTTCCATAATGTGACACAAAAAGATGGGAAAATAGGGTCCAGGTTGAAAAATACCTAAATTACCCTTTAAGATGCCTGGTTTGCTGCAGCATGGAAAAACATCTCACTCCTTTCCTTTTTGGTTTGTGTGCAGACCCACACAGCATTAACCTAGAGAAGTATAATTATCTGTAACATCAGGTTATCCGTCAGGAGTGACACAGATTACCAGAGGTGGGGACTTGAGTCATTTCACTTATACTTGAGTCAGACTGAAGTCACAGTTTTAACTGCTTGAGACTTGACTTGGGTTCTGGTGACTTGGGACTTGACTTTGACTTGTACTTGGACGACTTGAAAAGGTTTCTAAAGTCTTGACAAAAGATCTTGTGTTTGTGTAAATGACTTAGATTGAAAGTGATGAGATTTGTCTGACAGACTCGGACTTGACTTGGTAATCTACATTTAGATGTGAGACTGACCGGTGCCTCAAGACTTGAGACTGACTTGGGACTCGAGCAAAGTTGACTTGGTCACACCTCTGTTTTATTATTGTTTCTTTCCTATGTACTAGAAGTAGAGGGAGAGGGAACCTGGCCTTTTCCTACTTGTTTTTGGCAGACTGTTCTATCTGTGAACAGAAATATTGTGTTAATAGGTTTATTTTTTGGCAGTAGAGACACCTCATGGCACGGTATCAAGGGTGCATGTAAACAGCTTGAGACCTTACAGGGGCGTTCAGTAATCTATGACTCTATCAGTGACTCAGGAACATCATCGACAGGTCTCTGGCACGACTTACAGTAGCCTGTAATGAAGTCACATTTTCACAACAGAGAGGAGTCACCTAGCTA